>NW_024732220.1:2500-7500 GCF_018991925.1 Homarus americanus
CCTGAGCACGTGCTTCCCCCTTCCCCAGCTTATTGCACCTGAGATTACACCCCAGTTGCTGAACCTGAGCACGTGCTTCCCCTCAACAGCTACCTGAAGATTACACCCCCGTTTCTGAACCTGAGCACGTGCTTCCTCCCCAACTTATTGCACCTGAATTAGTTTACTGAACCTGAGCACGTGCTTCCCCCTTCCCAGCTTGTTGCCTGAGATTAACCTCCCCAACCTAAAGCTAACCTAGCCAGCAAAACCAAACCTAGCGCTAACCTAACATAACCTAACGGAACACTAACCGCACCTAACCTAACCTAACTTCTTAAACCTGGCGCTAACCTAACCTAACCTAACGGAACACTAACCGCACCCTAACCTAATCAAAATTTTAGTATGATAAACTACCATTGAAAAATAAGCATTTCCAATATCCCTCTAATAATCAACATCCATGCATCCAAGGCCATTAAGGTAGCCCAAGAAGGCTCCCAAATAGTAAATAGGTTTCTTAACGGTGATGACAGACAAATTAATCATCAATCTAATGCAGTTAATTATCCCTCACACGTGAAAGATCTCTGGTCGTTAGGTCATAAAAGGTCACAGGACATTGAGGGCGATTAAACGAATTCCCTATAAATGGCTCTTTAAGGGGATGCAAAATAGCTTTAAACCGGCACTAAATGGCGTTTTAAAGGACCACTACAATGATACCTTAATTGACCCACCAAAATGACCTTGACTGAGGTAATTATCTCTCTACCTAGTTGGATTACCGGGATGAGAGAACTGCTGCTCTATCTCCCCAAGGACTGTCTCTGAGGATCCCACGATGGATTGAGAGAGAGTATATAGATGGAGAAGACAGACAGACAGACTGACAGACAGATAGTAGAGGGAGAGACAGAGAGGAGGAGAGAGAGAGAGAGAGAGAGAGATGATCAGAGGTTTTGTAAGACCGTGGAGGATAGCTTGATGGTATCTCTCTGGATCTCTTTTATCTCTCTTTCTTTATCTCTTGATTCTTTTACTGTCTCGTTTTCTGTTTTTTATAGGTTTCTCTTTTTTCTCCTTCTCTTCATTTCTCACTGTTTATCTCCTTGTTTAAGTCTCTCTCTCTCTCTCTCTCTCTCTCTCTCTCTCTCTCTCTCTCTCTCTCTCTCTCTCTCTCTCTTCTCTCTCTCTCTCACACGGCCTCGACCCTCTGAGATGACCTCCCTAAATGAGTTAAGTCGTGGCGTTGAGCCTCCCTTCTCTCCCTTAATGTATATTGTCCAAGTGTGTTATCCTCCTTGAGTCTCTCCTTCCTACCTTCCATCTTACCTCCTTACTTTTCTACCTGTGTTCTAATCTTTCATCCTTCGTTCTTCCTATCTCCCTACCTATCTACCTCACCTTCAACCTTCCTTCCTTACCTCCCTCCCTCCCTCCTCCCTCCTCCTCCCCTCCTCCCTCCTCCTTCCCTCCATCCCTCCTTCCCACCCTCCCTCCCTCCCTCCTCCCTCCCTCCCTCCCTCCCTCCCTCCCTCCCTCCCTCCCTCCCTCCTCCTTCCAACTCACCTAAGACGCATGGGTCAATAAAGTCATGGGTACAGCTTGAGGTGAGGCAGGTGGTGAGCAAGAGGTGAGGCAAAGTGTGAGGCAGGAGGTGAGGCAAGGTGAGGCAGGAGGTGAGGCAGAATGGTGAGGCAAGTGGTGAGCAGGGTGAGGCAGGAGGTGAGGCAGGTAGAATAGAGGTTATCTGGACGATCACTGCCCAATTTAGTGTGTTGACCAGGTGTTATGGGCACATCTCGGCCAACACCTGACTGCTGCTGTGTATGTATGTGTATGTATGTATGTTTGTGTGTATGTATGTATGTATGTTTTTGTGTGTATGTATGTATGTATGTATGTTTGTATGTATGTATGTATGTATGTATGTTTGTATGTATGTAGGTATGTAAGTTGAATTGAACATAAATGACAGAGTGTATGTGGGAATAACAATAAAGAGAAGAGAGAGAGAGGACACATCACCAGACATTCGTCACCTGTGTAGGGAAGAGATGATATTGATGTTGATGTTTCAATATCAACATATCTTCTGCTTCTTCTTCTTCTTCTTCTTTATCCTCGACCATCAGTTCTTGTATCCTTCCTTCTCCTGCCTGTCTTCCATCACTACTTTATCTTCCTCTTGTCTTCCTCCTTCTTCCCACCTTCCTCCTCCTTGCTACCTTCCCATCCTTACCTATCTTTCTCCCACACCACCTGTTCACCATCACTGTGAAGGAGGAAAGAAAAGAAAGAAGGATGGAAGGAGGTGGGATTAACATGGTATTCAGCCCAACACACTACAGTCACCAAGGCAGGTTCCTCAAGGCACCATTACAAGGTCCTCTTCCTCATCACCAATTCAGATGGTGGGGTCATATTTTCTTTAGCTTCTCCTCTCCCCACCTCCCTCACTCCTCCCTCCCTCCCTCCCTCCCCTCCCCTCCTTCCCCCCCTCCTCCTCCTTCCCTCCTCCCTCCCTCCCCTCCTCCCTCCCTCCCTCCTTCCTTCATCCTCCTCCCCACTCCCTCCTTCTCCCTTCACTCAACTCCTCCTTCTCTCATTGAATAAACCTAACATACACTTACTCTTACTTGTGGGTGGATAGGTGAGTGGATAGATGGGTGGATGGGTTGGTGGGTAAGTAAGTGGTGGGTGGGATGAGCAGAGGTGGTAGAGGTTGAATTGAGGTTCTACTTGAATAGTGCTCCTCCACTCTGCTTGCCCAAGATGCTGTTACCTGAAGAGGTCTCCACACACAGAGAGAGAGAGAGAGAGAGGACACATATCTTCACCTGGTACTTCCCCTCCTCTTAGTACTACTTACCTGACACTTTCCTCCACTACTATCCATACCATATCTATTATTCCTCTACTAAAAAATAAAACGTAGTAATTTTAATGCGAGAAAAAGAGTACATTTCTTTAATGGTGTTTTAATGCGTCATCATGACTCACACATTTGCAAATTAAAAAAAATTCCTCACTTGTAATTTTTTGTTTTAATTTTTTCTATATTGTTAAAATTTTTTGCTGATTTTTATTTATATTATTTTTATGTTGTGTCCAAGCTGGAAAAATTACAGTAGATTTTTGTTTGTTTTTATTTTTATTAATTAAATATCAATAATTATTTTTTTTCGTGTGTAGAAATTTTGTGATATAGATTTTACTAACTACTACTACTACTACTACTATTACTACTACTACTACTACTACTACTCTTTTTATATAGCCCGCAACCTCCGACAAACAAGCTAACAAACAAACACGACAGGCAGACAGGAAAACAGTTACACTCCAACTGACGGACAATGTGACAGACAGACAGACGCACAAACAGAAAGTGAGAGAGACAGACAGAAGGATACTGAGAGAGAGAGAGAGAGAGAGAGAGAGATAGAATATTGAAGTTGTGTAATGAACTAAATTGAAGAATAATCCTACTTTCAATACCTAATTATATTTACTTTTATTCGTTGTCTTTTGGATCCTCACGTGCAATTATTTTCTCTCGGTACTTTCAGTTTCCTTTTCTGGCTAAAAGTTAAGGAAGTTTTGAAAAGTTTAGATATACTTTCATTTTGTATATTAAAAGTAGGGTTCTGGTCATTTTCACACGGTACTGACCTATTTTCCCCACAGTACTGACCCATTTTCCCACAGTACTGACCCATTTTCCACAGTACTGACCCATTTTCACGTTACTGACCCATTTTCCCACGGTACTCATCTATTTTCCCACGGTATTGATCTATTTTCCCACGGTATTGATCTACTTCCCACGGTACTCATCAATTTTCCCACGGTACTGATCTATTTTCCCACGGTATTGATCTATTTTTCCATTGTACTCACCTGTCTGCCGCGGTACCAGGTGGGATGGGCGGGATAGGGCAGCCACGCACCTCACACACTAACACCAAGCGGCTACTCCTTCAGGAATACTGCCACAATTGCCTGCTGCTCTGTGGGGAGGGGAATGGGTAGGATGGCTCTCTCTCTCTCTCTCTCTTCTCTCTCTCACCTGTCACCAGAAGAGTCACGGAGGTGGAGATGGGCGGAGGAGGACACCTGACACAGGTAAGTTCCGGCGTCTGTGGGCTGGGTGGAGGCGTAAGACCCAGCCTCCTGCAGGGTTCACCGCTGAACCTGAAGGAGGGAGAGAACGGGTGTTATGACGTGTATTGAGGAGGAAAAGGAATAAGAGGTGGAGGAGGGAGGAGGTGGAGAAGATGGAATGCAGGAGAGGAGGAGGAGGAAGAGGAAGAGGAGGAGGAAGGAAAGAGAGGAGAAGGAAGAGGAGGAGGAAGGAAGAGGAGGAGAAAAGAGGAGGAGGAAGGGAAGAGGAGGAGAAGGGAAGAGGAGGAGGATTAACAGGAGATCATATATAAAAAGGAAGAAAAGTTATAAGATTGAATTTTGATAAAGTTGTTTTGAAGTATTGTTGTTGTTGTTGAGACGGTTAATTGTCTTACCATCATCATCATCTGCATCATCATCATCTGGTCATCATCATCATCATCTGGTCATCATCATCATCATCATCATCATCTGGTCATCATCATCATCATCATCATCATCTGGTCATCATCATCATCTGGTCATCATCATCATCATCATCACCATCATCATCTGGTCATCATCATCATCATCATCATCATCGTCTGCTATATATTGTAAGTTTTCGTCAAAGTTTGTGGTCCTGTGTATTACCTGATCACCAATTTGTGGATCGTCTCTTTAACAAGAATGTACCGTACAAAATATCACTTTCTTACCATAAGTTAGGCATTACTTAAGTTACCATTATGTACTTATTTATAGTGAATTTTCCTGCTTAGATTTAATATCGTAAAACAAGCTCTTAAACTATTTATTATTGTGTAATGATTAGAGTCCGGGCTTCTTTTTTATGAGGTATATATAAGTGAAAAGATTAACACACACACACACACACACATACACAC
>NW_024732220.1:12500-19408 GCF_018991925.1 Homarus americanus
AGCAAGTGAGTAAGGTAGGTTGGTGGGTAGGTGGATGAATGGGTAGATAGATAGGTAGGTAGGTAGGTAGGTAGGTAGGTAGGTAGGCAGCCATTCATCCATATCTACCTGCCTTGATTTACAAAGTGATATGGTTAGTAGGACTGAAGGGTCGCTAGTAGTGGTATATATATATATATATATATATATATATATATATATATATATATATATATATATATATATATATATATATATATATATATATATATATATATATATATATATATATATATATATATATATATATATATATCCACCTGACAAAATAACAACTTTCTCTCCTCTGTCCCCTTCGAAATTGATGTAGTGAAGACAATGAAGAAAAATGGTGAGGTTTGTGACGTATGACGACCGTCAGGGGAAGTTTGGCGCAGGGGAAGGGGGAGGGTGGTAGGGAGGGAGGGTAAGAACTGGGATGGGCTGATTGGTGGAGAGGAGAGAGAAAGGGCTGGTGGGGAAGAGAGAAAAGATGGTGAAGGAAGGGAAGGGAGGGCTGGTGTAGGGGGTAGGACTGGTTTGCAGGGGGGGAAGTGAAAATACCCTTCTTCTATTGGTGCTAATCCCTCCCTCCTCCGTCTTCTATCCGGGGTGAAGATGTAGAGGAAGAAGAGGAGGCGGAGAGAAGGAAAGAAAAGGATGAGGAAGAGAAGAAGACAGAGGACGAGGAGGAAGACAAGAAGAAGAAGATGAGGAAGGGAAGAAGAAAAGATGAGGAGGAAGAAGAAGGAAGAAGATGATGAGGAAGAGAAGAAGAAAGAGGGGATGAGGAAGAGAAAAAGACAGAGGACGAGGAGGGAAGACAAGAAGAAAGAAGATGAGGAAGAGAAGAAGAAAGAGAATGAGGACGAAGACAAGAAGAAAGAGGATGAGGAAGAGAAGAAGAAAGAGGATGAGGAAGAGAAAAAAGACGAGGACGAGGAGGAAGACAAGAAGAAAGAGGATGAGGAAGGGAAGAAGAAAGGGGAGGAGGAGAAGAAGAAGAAAGAAGATGAGGAAAAGAAGAAGAAAGAGGATGAGGAAGAGAAGAAGAAAGGGGATGAGGAGAAGAAGAAGAAAGAAGATGAGGAAGAGAAGAAGGGGATGAGGAAGAGAAGAAGAAAGGGGAGGAGGAGAAAGAAGAAAGAAGAGGAGAAGGAGGAGGAGGAGGAGGAGGAGGTGGAGGTCATAAGCCTTAATTTTAAAACCCCTCAGGTCACATCTTAACACATCAACTCTCACAAAATATTTCCACACACCAAAAAAATAAGAATCAAGATTTTTGAAGAATTTTTAATGAGACACAAAAAATCGTAAATGATTAAGATGGAGAATTTCAACCCAACTCTCAACGGTATTTATAAGACAATTAAAAGTCATTTAATTACTGGCAATTTGAATATGGATATGACTGCAGTTAATTAGCATATAGACTTTAATTAAGATAAGGTATTTATTTAATTTTTTTTTGGGGGTGTGGGTGGGTGGGGGGGAGACCTTAGGATGAGGGTCAATTTATCATACATTTTCCTTTATAATAGACAGGTTGTCAGTGATACAGTCAACTGAGTGAAACTGTCCCCGCGCCTACGACCTCTCATGTCACTAATTCCCTCTGCACCCCAGTTGGTTTACAGCACGCCTCTAACGCAGCCCCTATATTTTGTGGGGTAATTTTTATCATTTACATAAACATTTTTCTTTCTTTCTTTCTTTCTTTTCTTCTTTTTCTTTCTTTCTTTCTTTTTCTTTCTTTCTTTTTCTTTCTTCTTTCTTTCTTTATTTATTTTTCTTTCTTTTCTTTTCTTTCTTTCTTTCTTTACAGGTCACATATTACTCACACTGGAGCCCATTAGATCTTAGGCCTATTATAACTGGGATCTATTAAAACTGGCACCTATTAAAATTGGTACCTATTAGAACTAATGCCTATTAGTGGGACCTATTAAAATTGGCACCTATTTTAACTGGAACTTACTAAAATTGGTACCTATTAGAACTAGGACCTACTAGAACTAGGACCTATTATAACTGAGAAGTATTATAACTGGGACCTATTAAAACTGAGACCAATTAAAACTGGGACCTGCTCGCATACTGTAAGGTCCTATTAAGAATGTATTCGACTGAGGCAACACAAAGGGAGAACGAGATGGTTGGTGTTAAAACCAATATTAATTACTGTTAAAGTGGGTCATTAGCGCCGGTTCTGCTGCAGGTGTAGTGTTTCAGTGTCTTTGTGTTGAGCATTATGGAAAACTCGGGTCTTTGGGATGATGGTTTAAACCTTTGGGGACGATGGTTTTAACCTTTGGGGGACGATGGTTTAACCTTTGTGGAGGATGGTTTAACCCTTTGGGGACGATGGTTTAACCCTTTGTGGAGGATGGTTTAACCCTTTGGGGACGATGGTTTAACCCTTTGTGGAGGATGGTTTAACCCTTGGGGACGATGGTTTAACCCTTTGTGGAGGATGGTTTAACCCTTTGGGGACGATGGTTTAACCTTTGTGGAGGATGGTTTAACCCTTGTGGGGACGATGGTTTAACCCTTTGTGAAGGATGGTTTAACCCTTGGGGACGATGGTTTAACCCTTTGGGAAGATGGTTTAACCCTTTGGGGAGGATGGTTTAACCCTTTGAGGACATGATAAGGTGTCGTGGAGAGAATGATCTGGCTGAGAGAGAGAGAGAGAGAGAGAGAGAGAGAGAGAGAGGGACACTCATTAAGTAACTTTAGCTAAGTCTTACCGTAACAGAACACAGGAGCCAACACAGACGTCTTCAAGCCCCGTGTTGTGGAATAGTTGAGCTGTGTGACCAAAACTTAAATGACCAGATATAAATGGCCAACTTTTTCCACTTAGGAGGGTCCGTTTTTATGAAGGTACGTATTTCATTAGGGTACTCTATTTCATGAAGGTACGTATTTTTGAGGGTACGTATTTCACGAGGGTGCGTATTTCACGAAGGTACGTATTTTTTGAGGGCTACGTATTTCATTAGGGTACCTATTTCATGAAGGTACGTATTTCACGAGGGTACGTATTTTTGAGGTACGTATATTTGAGGGTACAAATTTCACAACAAAGGAACGTATTTCACGAGGGTACAGGTTTTACGAAGGTAAAATTTCACAGGATACTTTATTTCACGCTGCAGGACGATTGACCACCCCAATTCGTCAATAACAAAAACCGTAAATTCGTGAAGAGGAGACGAGAATCGCGATAAGAGACTGAAGAACCGTATATGGTGGAATAAAACTCACCAGGACTGACGATTCTATTGACGTTTAGGCACCGCTAACTCACCTTACTCACCTACCTCACCACACTCACCTCACCTCACCTCACCACCTACCTCACTCACCTCACCTCACACCTCACTTCACCTAACCTAACCTAACCTATCCTAACTCCTTACCTTCACGAGATCCCGAATAATTCAACTTGGAGAGTCAAAAAATAATAGAATGTTATTGGTCACAGGAAATAAATAAATGGAATAACTGGAAGATAGGACGAGGAATAAAGGTAGATAAGAGAGAGAGAGAGAGAGAGAGAGAGAGCACCACTATATATAAATATTAGAAAATAAATGTCAGGGCTGAGAGTGAGGGGGGGGATAATGAGAAGGAGAAGGAGGAGAAGAAGAAGAGAGAAAGAAGAGGAGAAGAGGAAGAGTGACTAATAATAAGAAGAGAAGTGAATGGGAGTGTGTGTTTGTGGGAAGAGTAGGAGAGGAAGAGAAGGATGGTAAGGAGACAGAGAGAGAGAGAAGGGATGGTAAGGAGACAGAGAGAGAGAATGAATGAATTAGATTAGAAAGGTAAAGATGAGCTGTGAGTAGAAAGGGAGAGAGAGAGAGAGAGAGAGAGAGAGAGAGAAGGGAGGAAGAACAACATAATTGAAGGAAATGAAGAGAGAGGGATTGGAGAACACGAGAGAAGGAAGAACATGGAGAAAGAGGAGAAACTGGTGAGAGAGAGGAGAGAAGATGGAGTGAGAGAGGAGGGGAGAGTACGTAAAAGAAGAAACTACACACACACACACACACACACACACACACACACACACACACACACACACACACACAGAGTACAGGTCCTCCATCAACCACAAGTGCATCTTGCTGGGGCCACATTTCCCAACCTTCAGGAAATGTTGCTTTTCCTTATGCATGCTGGGGGTCAGGGGGGTCCAGGGTTGGTGATGGTGATGGTGATGGGTGGGGGTGGTGAGGAGGATGGTGAGGGTTGTCGTGATGGTGGTGATGGCTGATGTTGGTAATGGTGTTGTCTATTGATAAACATCACAGTTTTCTTATAAGGTAATCTAGCATTAGAGATAGACAGACAGACAGAGATTCTTTAACAGTCTGTGTCTTCTGCCAATTTTTTTTTCTCTCTCAATACAAATAAAACTAACTGCATAAAAACAAAAGACAGTCAACAATAAACAATCGAATCAATAGCACGAGAAACCAGCCCCACACAACAAAACAAATGACAATCAGGCATAAAATAAACAGCTGCAATAACAAGAATATAACTCACAAACACCAGTTATTTCCATTCAAGATTGACAATTATATCACTTATATTTCCGCAGAAGTGGCAGTTGAACCCAGGAGCAGGAGAGAGGGAGAGTAGGGTGGAAACGGAGGAGAGGGGGGAAAGGTGAGGAGAGAATGAAGAGGAGGGGGAAAGAGGAGGAGGGAGGAAAGGACGGAGAGGGGAGGAAGTGGGATGGAGAGGAACGAAGAGAGGGAGAGAGGAAAGGGGAAGGGGAAGAAGAGAATGAAGGGAAGAATGGAAGAGAGAGAAAGAGAGGGATAGAGAAGGGAGAGATCAGCATTAAGTATTGGAGGTTAGGGTGATACACGTCACTATAACCGTACAAACACCTACACAACCTGACAATAACAAGATAACGGGGGATGAGAAGTGATTTAGGATTACTACAAAGGTTCATAGTCTATTTCTGCTTCAGGTTACGGTGTTGGTGGGTGTTAATAGGGTACATAACTATTATAAAAAAGGGTGGTTTTATAGATTTAGAGAGAGAGAGAGAGAGAGAGAGAGAGGAGAGAGAGAGAGAGAATGAGAACATGAGTAGGTTTGTTATTAATAAGTCGAGTTAGGAGACGTTAAGTATTTGAGGAAAAGTGTTCAGGTAATTTCATTTCATTGATGATGGAATGAATGTACTGTAATTTTATAATACCGAAATTTTATCATTACTGTAATTTTAAAATTCCTGAAGTTCCTGTAATTCCCGAAGTGGGTGAAAAAATGTGTTATCACGTCTCAAGAACTGTGGTGGTGAGGGTGAAGGATCTATGGAGGAGGTGGAGTCATTTGTAGAGAGAGAGTTAATTGTTCCGAAAGAAGATCATTAATATAGTATGAGAGTCACATTGACGGTGTGACACGGAACACAGACGAGTTTTGGGTGTGATAAAGAGAGTTAGAATTGAAACTATCCAAAACTATACAAACTTTGGTGTTAAAGAGTGTTAGAAGTGAAACTATCCAAAACTATACAAACTTTGGGCGTGATAAGAGTGTTAGAAGTGAAACTATCCAAAACTATGTAAACTTTGGGTGTGATAAGAGTGTTAGAAGTGAACTATCCAAAAACTATACAAACTTTGGGTGTGATAAGAGTGTTAGAAGTGAAACTATCCAAAACTATACAAACTTTGGGTGATAAGAGTGTTAGAAGTTTAAACTATCCAAAACTATACAAACTTTGGGTGATAAAAGAGAGTTAGAAGTGAAACTATTCAAAACTATAAAAACTATACAAACTTTGGGTGATAAGAGTGTTAGAAGTGAAACTATCCAAACTATACAAACTTTGGGTGTGATAAAGAGATAGAAGTAACCATCCAAAACTATAAATATTTTCCTTTTTTTTTTGTTTTATAAATTTTGTTTAATTTTTGCATTACCTTTTTTTTGCTTTACATTTTTATTTCAGTTTTGCTAGAAATATCAAGTACCCAGAACGAAAAGAGGGAGAGGGAGAAGGGGAGGACGGAGGGAAAAAGGGAAAGAGGGGGGGGAGGAGAGGAGGGGTGGAGAGGGGGAATGGAGTGGGGAACTGCTGATCTTCTTGTAGTGTGGAATCAAAGGAGAAAAATATGAATATCTAATCATTTGAGTCAGTTTAATATTCAGGTACAACACCGATCAGTTAAAGAATTTAACAGGTATCACCCATGTATTAATTCACCTATGTTCCTCGACCTATGAGACAGCCTGTTACATAACCCGTATATATCAACGTTAGGTCAGTCAATATCGCAATGGAAGTTAACTATTTGTCGTCCAGTTTTTTATCTTTAGAATTCTCTGCAACATTCAACCATTGTTCTTTTTGTGTTAATTTGAACGTGGGACTGATCTTTCCGCTTGATGAACTGTGCACAATGTTATTTCTGGAATTTTGTGGGTTCTGGTTATACCTAACTCAACCCAACTCTAACCTATTGGTTTGTTTGGTACTACTTAGTGTTTAACTTTACGTTTTATGATCAATTGAAATTTTTCTTTGTGAATCTGATGAACTATAGGTGTGTGTGTCTCTGTGCATGGAGAGAGAGAGAGAGAGAGAGAGAGAGAGAGAGAGAGAGAGGGGGGGGGGGGGGGGGGGGGGGAGGGCGAGATACTTTATGAGGTCGATAAATTAATCAATACAATGTCACACACAACAATAATACGCGCGTAGAGAGAGAGGAGAGAGAGAGAGAGAGAGAGAGAGAGAGAGAGATGCAGTAGTGCCCCCCTACGCCCGGTGCGGGGGTGTTTCAAGGTTCTGTTAGGGTGGTTGCACGACGTCAGGGTGCCATTAGCAATACGTAA
This sequence comes from Homarus americanus, assembly GCF_018991925.1. Lineage (NCBI taxonomy): Eukaryota > Metazoa > Arthropoda > Malacostraca > Decapoda > Nephropidae > Homarus > Homarus americanus. The sequence goes on from NW_024732220.1 coordinate 19,389, forward strand.
CTGAACGAAGTGGCTACCGA
>NW_024732221.1:0-15345 GCF_018991925.1 Homarus americanus
CTCCTTCACAGCTCTCACCACCACTCACCTAGCAATCTCAGTGCTGCTCTTTGTAATCGCCTACACCTCATGGTGACAGCTAATGCTACTCGCCAGCAAAATCTCGGTGCGCTGCTCTGACCACCACTCACCTACAGCTCTCCTGATCCCAGCTCCCACCACCACTTTCGCCTACAACACTCTTGGTCACGATTCTCACCACCACTCACGCTTGCCACAACACTCTAGTCACGGCTCACCACCACTCATACCACAGCACTCCCAATCACAGCTCTCACCACCGCTCGCCTACAACTCCCAGTCACATCTCGACCCCACTTCGGCCCACAGCTCTATCCCTGGCGCTCACCACCCTCTCGCCTACAACCTCTAGTCACAGCTCTCCGCACCCACTCGTCTACAACGCTCAGTCACAGTTCTCACGCACTCGCCTACAACAATCCGTCACTGCTCTCACCGCCACTCACCACAACACTCCCTACTCACAGCTCTCACCACCACTCGCCTACAACACTTTGGTCTCAGTCACCAGCACTCGCCTACAACACTCCCAGTCACAGCTCTCACCACAATCGCCTACAAGCACTCCCAGTCAACGCTCTCTACCACCACTCGCCACCAACTTCTCCTAGTCTCAGCTCTCACCACCACTGGCACAACAATCCCAGTCACCGCGCTCTCACTACCACTCGCTGCTCCCAGTCATGGCTCTCACCACCACTCGCCTTCGACGCTCCCAGTCGTCTCACCACCACCCGCCCAACCTCCCATTCCGCTCTTCACCACTCACCTACAACAATCCAGTCCTGCGTTACCGCCACTCGCCTACTACACTCCCAGTCACAATCTCCCTGCTCTGCCAACTCTCCAATCACAGCTCTGACACCAGTCACCTTCAGCACTCTAGTCACATCTCACCACCACTGCCTCTGACTCTCATCACAGCTCTCACAACCACTCGCCTTCAACACTCCATTCACATCTCTGACCACCACTCGCCTACAGCACTCCCAGTCACAGCTCTAACCACCACTGCCTCAACCTCCATTTCAGCTCCCACCACTCACCTACAACACTCCTGTCACAGCTCTCACCCTCCACGCCTACTACACTCACAGTCACAGCTCTCACCACTACCATCACAACTCTCAGTCACAGCTCACTACCACTCACCTACAGCACTCCTAGTCACAGCTCTCACCAGCACTCGCCTACAACACTCAGTCACAGCTCTCACCACCACTCGCCTACAACACTCTAGTCACAGCTCTCACAAACAAGCCTCAATCATCGATCCTGAACCACTTCATTTCTGGCTCTCCAGTCACGTGTCGACCACCACTCGTACAGCACTCACAATCACAGCTCTAACCACCACTCGCCACAACCTCCTAGTCACAGCTCTCACCACCAAACGCCTACAGCATTCCAGATCACAGACTCCACCATGTAGCACGCCTCCCAGTCACGGCTCTCACCACCACTTGCCTACACACTCCCAGTCACAGCTCTCACCACCTCTGCCTACAACACTCCCAGTCGCAGCTCTCACCACCACTGCGCCTACCACACTCCCAGTCCAAGGCTGTCACCACCACTCGACTTCACAACACTCCCAGTCTCAGCTCTCACCACCATGGCCTACAACAATCCCGGTCAGGCTCTCACTGCCGCCTACAAACCTTGCTCCCAGTCACGGCTCTCACCACCACTCGCCTTGAACACTCCAGTCACGGCTCTCAACCATCGCCTTGAACACTCCCAGTTCACGGCTCTCACCACCATCACCAACAGCAATCTCGGTCACTGCTCTTGCGCCACTCGCCTACTACACTCACAGTCACGGCTGTCCCCTGCTCGCCAACAAAACTCTCAGTCACAGCTCTGACCACCACTCACCTACAGCACTCTAATCGCAGCTCTCACCACCCAATAACCTACCTGGCTTTTGAGTCACAGTTCTCCCCACCACTCGCCTACAACACTCTAGTCACAGTCCTCACCACCACTCGCCTACAGCACTCCAGTCGCTCTCACCACCACTCGCCTACAACTCCAGTCACATCTCGACCACCGCAAGCTTACAGCACTCCCAGTCAGGCGCTCACCACCACTCGCCACAACACTCTAAGTCACAGCTCTCACCACCGTCTACAACACTCCCTGTCACAGTTCTCACCACCACTCGCCTACAACAATCCCAGTCCTTTCTCTCACCGCCGCTTGCCTACAACCTCATACTCATGGCTCTCACCACCACTCGCCTGCAACTCTTTTGGTCACAGCTCTCACCAGCACTACCGGCACTCCCAGTCAGGCTCTCACCACAATCGCCTACAACACTCCCGGTCACAGCTCTCACCACCATGCCTACAACACTCCCCAGTGGCTCACACCACTACACAACAATCAGTCTGGCTCACTGCCACTCACCTACAACACTCCCAGTCATGGCTCTCACCACCACTCTTCAACTCCCAGTCACGTCTCACCACCCCGCCTTCAACACTCCCATTCACAGCTCTCACCACCACTCACCTGCAACAATCTCAGTCACTGCTTTTACCGCCACTCGCCTACTACACACAGTCACAGCACCACTACTCACCAACAAACTCTCAATCTCACAGCTCTGGCCACCACTCACCTTCAGCACTCCTGGTCACAGCTCTCACCACCACTCGCCTACAACACTCCTAGTCACAGCTCTCTCACCACTGCCTCTGACTCCCAGTCACAGCTCACCACCACTCGCCTACAACTCTGAGTCACATCTCTGACCACCCTCGCTTACAGCACTCCCAGTCATGGCGCTCACCACCACTCGCCTGCAACACTCTCAGTCACAGCTCTCACAACCACTCGTACAACACTCCCAGTCACAGCCCTCACCACCACTCGCCTACAGCAATCCCAGTCACTGCTCTCACCACCATTCGCCTACAACACTCCTTAGTCACAGCTGTTACCACCTCTCGCCTACAACACTCCCAATCGTTGCTCTCACCACCGGTCGCCTACAACACTCCTAGTCACAGCTCTCACCACCACTCGCTTACAACACTCTTAGTCTGCTCTCACCAGCACTCGCCTGCGCTCCCAGTCACGTGTCTCACCACCACCCGCCTTCAACACTCCCATTCACAGCTCTCACCACCACTCATTTACAACAATCTCAGTCACTGTTTTACCGCCACTCGCCTACTACACTCACAGTCACAGCTCTCACCACTACTCGCCAACAAAACTCTCAATCACAGCTCTGGCCACCACTCGCCTACAGCACTCCTAGTGCGCTCACCACCACTGCCTACAACATTCCTTGTGCAGCCTCACCACCACTGCTGCAACAATCAGTCACTGCTCTCACCATTCGCCTACAACACTCCTAGTCACAGCTGTTACCACCACTCGCCTACAACACTCTAGTCAGGCTCTGACCACCCGCCTACAGCACTCCTGGTCACAGCTCTGACCACCACTCTCTTACTACACTCCTAGTCATCTCTCACCACCATTCGCCTACAACTCTCCCAGTCACATCTCTGACCACCACTTGCCTACAGCACTCTTAGTCACAGCTCTCACCAGCACTCGCCTACAACACTCCCAGTCACAGCTCTCACCACCTCTCGCCTACCACTCTAGTCAGGCTCTGCCACCACTCGCCTACGACTCCCCAGTCCGTCTCGATCACACGCCTACAGCACTCCAGTCACGCTCTCACCACCACTCGCCTCTGGCTCTCCATCACAGCTCTACCGATGCAACACACCCTCATGCGGCTCTCACCACCACTCGCCTGCAGCACTGCCAGTCACGGCTCACCACCACTCGCCTACAAAACTCCTAGTCACAGCTCTCACCACCCCTCGCCTACAACAGTCCCAGTCACCTCTCACCACCTCTCGCCTACACCTCCCAGTCGCAGCTCTCACCACCGACTCACAGCTCTCCCAGTCTGGCGCTCTACCACTCGCCTACAACACTCTCAGTCACAGCTCTCCCACCACCCTCACAACTCTCCTCAGTCAGGCTCTCCGCCCCCACGCCTACAACGCTCCTACTCACAGCTCATCACCCTGTCGCCTACCCTTTTGAGATGGTCTCATCACCACTCGCCTACAACGCACTGATCCAGGTCTCACCACCACTCGCCTACAACACTCCTAGCCACAGCTCTCACCACCACTCGCCTACAACTCTCAGCCACATCTCTGACCACTCACTGCACAGCACTCCCAGTCAGGCGCTCACCACTTTCGCCTACAACGCTCTCAGTCACAGCTCTCACCATCACTCGCCTGCAACACTCCCAGTCACAGCTCTCACCACACTCGCCTCCAACAATCCCAGTCACTGCTCTCACCACCACTCGCCTACCACACTCACAGTCAAAACCACTCGCCAACACTCTCAGTCACAGCTCTGACAACACAGCATACCGCACTCCTAGTCACAGCTATGACCACCACTCTCTTCAACACTCACAGTCACATCTCTGACCACCACACGCCTACAACTCTCCCAGTCACATCTCTGACCACCACTGCCTACAGCACTCCTAGTCACGGCTTCTCCACCACTCGCCTACAACACTCCCAGTCACAGCTCTCATCACCCCTCGCCTGCAACACTCCCAGTCACATCTCACCACGCCTACAGCATCGTCACAGCTCTCACCACCTCAAGCCCACAACCTCCCAGTACGCCTCTCACCACCCTCGCCTCACAACATTGCCAGTAACGGCTCTCACCAACACTCGCCTACAAAACTCAGGGTTACAGCTCTCACCACCACTCGCCTACAACACTCTGTCACAGGTCTTACCACCTCGCCTACAACACTCCTAGTCGTTGATCCACCACCACTCGCCTGGAACACTCCTAGTCACAGCTCTCACCACCACTTTTACAACACTCTTAGTCACAGGTCTCACCAGCATTCGCCTACAACACTTCCAGTCACAGTTCTCACCACCCTCGTGCAACACTCTAATCCAGGCTCTCTGACCACTCGCCTGCAACACTCCCCACCTCGAGTCTCACCACCACTGCCTACAACACTCCTAGTCACAGCTCTCACCACCTCTCGCCTACCACACTCCCTAGTCAGCTCTCACCACCACTCGCCTACAACACTCCTAGTCCAGCTCTCACCACCACTCGCCTACAACACTCCCAGTCACAGTTCTCACCACCCCTCGCCTACAGCATTCCAGTCACAGCTCTCAACACAACAAGCCTACGACACTCCCAGTTACGGCTCTCACCACCAATCGCCTACAACACTGCCAGTAACGGCTCTCACCAACACTCGCCTACAGCACTCCTAGTCACAGCTCTCACCACCGCTCCTACAACACTCTTAGTCACAGCTCTCACCAGCACTCGCCTACAACACTCCCAGTCACACCTCTCACCAGCACTCTGGCCTCCTAATCACAGCTCACCACCACTCGCCTCAACCTCCCAGTCCTGAGTCTCACCACCACTCGCCTACTCACTCCCAGTCAAAACTCTCACCACAACTCGCCAACAAACTCTCAGTCACAGGGTCTGACCACCACTTGCCTCCAGCACTCCTAGTCACAGCTCTGACCACCACTCTTACAACCTCCTAGTCACATCTCACCACCATTCACCTACAACTCTCCCAGTCACATCTCTGACCACCACTTGCCTACAGCACTCTTAGTCACAGTTCTCACCATCACTCGCCTACAACCTCCTAGTCACAGCTCTCGCCACCTCTCGCCTACAACACTCTAGTCTACAGCTCTCACCACCACTCGCCTACAGCACTCCCAGTCACAGCTCACCACTCGCCTGCTCTCCCAGTCACATTTCCTGATCACCACTCGCCTACACTGCTCCCCAGTCACAGCTCTCACCACCTCGCCTGCAAGCTCCAGTCAAGGCTCTCACCATCGCCTACTAACTCCTGGTCATAGCTCTCACCACCACTCGCCTTCAACACTCCCAGTCACAGCTTTCACCACCACTCGCCTACGACAATCTCAGTCACTGCTCTTACCGCCACTCGCCTACTACACTCCAGTCACAGCTCTCACCACCACTCGCCTACAACTCTCCAGTCACATCTCTGATCACCACACGCCTACAGCACTCCAGTCACAGCTCACCACCACTCGCCTACAAAACTCCCAGTCACAGCTCTCGCTACCACATTAACAACCTGTCACGGCTCTCACCACCACTCGCCTACAGCACTGCCAGTCGGCTCACCACCATTCGCCTACAAAACTCCTAGTCACAGCTCTCTCCACCCCTCGCCTACAACAGTCCCAGTCACACCTCTCACCACCTCGCCTACAACACTCCCAGTCGCAGCTATCACCACCACTCGCCTACCATCCTAGTCACAGCTCTCACCACCGCTAACGCAGCACTCCCAGTCACAGGCGCTCACCACCACTCGTACAACACTCTCAGTCACAGCTCTCACCACCACTAACACTCTCAGTCCAGGCCTCTCTCACCACCACTCGCCTACAACACTCCTACTCACAGCTCTCATCACCACTCGCCTACAACCTTTTTAGTCACAGGTCTCACCACCACTCGCCTACAGCCTCTGTAGCCACACAGCTCCTACTTTATCAGCCTACAGCTCTCTCAGCCGTCTCCTGACCACTGCTCGCTTGCAGCACTCCCAGTCACAGCGCTCACCACCACTCGCCTACAACACTCTCAGTCACAGCTTTCTCACCATCACTCGCCTACAACACTCCCAGTCACCACTCTCACCACTCCGCCTCCAACAATCCAGGTCACTGCTCTCACCACCACTCGCCTACCACCACTCACAGTCAGCTCTCACCACCACTCGCCAACAACACTCTCCCAGTCACAGCTCTGACCAACACTAGCATGCCGCACTCCTAGTCACAGCTATGACCACCACTCTTACAACACTCACAGTCACATCTCTGACCACACGCCTACAACTCTCCCAGTCATCTCTGACCACCCACTTTGCCTCTACAACACTCTTGCCCCAGGTCTCACCAGCATTCGCCTACAACACTTCAGTCTGCAGTTCTCACCACCACTCTTTTCTGGCACTCCTAATCACAGCTCTCTCACAACCACTCGCCTACAACCTCCCACCTGAAGTCTCACCACCACTTGCCTACAACCTCCCTAGTCACAGCTCACCTCTCGCCTACCACACTCCCTAGTCACAGCTCTCACCACCACTCGCCTACAACACTCCCTAGTCACAGCTCTCACCCTCCTTCCTCCCCCAGTCACAATTCTCACCACCACTCGCCTACTGGCATTCCAAGTCACAGCTCTCAACACATCAAGCCTACAACACTCCCAATTTCGCTCTCACCCACCACTCGCCTACAACACTGCCAGTGGCTCACACCAACACTTTCGCCTCACAACACTCCTAGTCACAGCTCTCACCACCACTCGCCTACAACACTCTTAGTCACAGCTCTCACCCAGCACTCGCCTACAACACTCCCCAGTCACACCTCTCACCACCACTCGCCTACAACCCTCCTGATCACAGCTCTCACCACCACTGGCCTCTGCTTGCTCCCAGTCACAAGTCTCACCACCACTGGCCTGCCTACGTCCAGCTTTCTCACCACAACTCGCCAGCAAACTCTCAGTCTGGGTCTGACCACCACGCCTACAGCACTCCTGGTCACAGCTCTGACCCACCACTCTCTTCTGCCTTACTCTGGTCACATCTCTCACCACCATTCACCTACAACTCTCCCAGTCACATCTCCCAGCCCACCACTTGCCTGCAACACTCTTAGTCACAATTCTCACCATCACTCGCCTGCCTCCCTGATCCTGGCTCTCGCCACCTCTCGCCTACAACACTCCCTAGTCCCCAGCTCTCCCACCACCACTCGCCTACAGCACTCCCAGTCACAGCTCTCCACCACCACTCGCCTACAGCTCTCCCCAGTCACGTTTTGATCACCACTCTCGCCTACAGCACTCCCAGTCACAGCTCTCACCACCACTGCCTAAAACTCCCAGTCGCAGCTCTCACCACCACTCGCCTACTAAACTCCCTAGTCACTGCTCTCACCACCACTCCCTTCAACACTCCCAGTCTTTCACACTCGCCTACGACAATCTCCAGTCACTGCTCTTACCCGCCACTCGCCTACTACACTCACAGCCACAGCTCTCACCACTACTCCCACAAAACTCTCAGTCACAGCTCCCCAGCCACCACTCACCTACCTTTGCTCCTAATCACAGCTCTCCCACCACCACTCGCCTACAACACTCTTAGTCACAGTTCTCACCACTCGCCTACAACCTCCCGAGTCACAGCTCTCTGCCACCACTCCTTGGCCTCCCAGTCACAGCTCTCCACCACAACTCGCCAACAAAACTCTCAGTCACAGGTCCCAACCACCACTTGCCTGCAACACTCCCTAGTCACAGCTCCCAACCACCACTCTCTTGCTTACTCCTAGTCGCATCTCTCACCACCATTCCTGCTCTCCCAGTCACATCTCCCAGCCACCACTTGCCTGCACTCTTAGTCCCCAATTCTCTGCATCACTCGCCTACAACACTCCCTAGTCGCTCTCGCCACCTCTCGCCTAACCTCCTAGTCACAGCTCTCACCACCACTCGCCTGCCTCCAGTCACAGCTTTCTCACCACCACTCGCCTACAACTCTCCCAGTCATTTTCTGATCACCACTCGCCTACAGCACTCCCCAGTCACAACTCTCACCACACTCGCCTACAAAACTCCCCGGTCGCCAGCTCTCCCACCACTCGCCTACTAAACTCTAGTCTTAGCTCTCACCACCCCTCGCCTTCACTTACTCCCAGTCACAGCTAGCTCTCACCACTCGCCTACAACACTTAGTCACAGCTCTCACCACCACTCGCTTACAGCACTCCTAGTCACAGCGCTCACCACCACTCGCCTACAACACTCTCAGTCACAGCTCTCACCACCACTCGCCTGACAACACTCTCAGTCAGAGCTCTCACCACCACCGCCTACAACACTCCTACTCACGCTTCCATCACCACTCCGCTTACAACACTTTAGTCACAGGTCTCACCACCACTGCCTACAACACTCCTAGCCACAGCTCTCACCACCACTCGCCTACAACTTCAGCCACATCTCTGACCACTACCGCTACAGCACTCCCAGTCACAGCGCCACCACCACTCGCCTACAACACTCCCAGTCACAGCTCTCACCACCACTCGCCTACAACTCTCTCAATCACAACTCTGACCGCTACTCGCTTACAGGACTCCCAGTCACAGCGCTCACCACCATTCGCCTACAACACTCTCAGTCACAGCTCTCACCACCATTCGCCTACAACACTCTCAGTCACAGCTCTGACCAACACTAGCATACCGCACTCCTAGTCACAGCTATGACCACCACTCTCTTACAACACTCCCAGTCACATCTCTGACCACCGCACGCCTACAACTCTCCCAGTCACATCTCTGACCACCACTTGCCTACAGCACTCCTAGTCACAGCTCTCACCACCACTCGCCTACAACCTCCCAGTCACAGCTCTCATCACCACTCGACTACAACACTCCCAGTCACAGCTCTCACCACCACTCGCCTACAGCATTCCAAGTCACAGCTCTCAACACCTCAAGCCAACAACACTCCCAATTATGGCTCTAACCACCACTCGCCTACAACACTGCCAGTAACGGCTGTCACCAACACTCGCCTACAAAACTCCAAGTCACAGCTCTCACCACCACTCGCCTACAACACCCTGCAGGTAGTCACAGCTCTTACCACCTTCTCGCCTTGCCATAACAACACTTCCTAGTCGTTGATCTCACCACCACCACTCACGAACACTCCTAGTAGTCACAGCTCTCACCACCACTCGCTTACAACACTCTTAGTCACAGGTCTCACCAGCACTCGCCTACAACACTTCCAGTCACAGTTCTCACCACCACTCGCCTACAACACTCCTAATCACAGCTCTCACAACCACTCGCCTACAACACTCCCAGCCACAAGTCTCACCACCACTCACCTACAACACTCCTAGTCACAGCTCTCACCACCTCTCGCCTACCACACTCCTAGTCGCAGCTCTCACCACCACTCGCCTACAACACTCCTAGTCACAGCTCTCACCACCACTCGCCTACAACACTCCCAGTCACAGTTCTCACCACCACTCGCCTACAGCATTCCAAGTCACAGCTCTCAACACATCAAGCCTACAACACTCCCAATTTCGGCTCTCACCACCACTCGCCTACAACACTGCCAGTAACGGCTCACACCAACACTCGCCTACAACACTCCTAGTCACAGCTCTCACCACCACTCGCCTACAACACTCTTAGTCACAGCTCTCACCACCACTCGCCTACAACACTCCCAGTCACACCTCTCACCACCACTCGCCTACAACCCTCCTAATCACAGCTCTCACGACCACTCGCCTACAACACTCCCAGTCACAAGTCTCACCACCACTCGCCTACTACACTCCCAGTCAAAACTCTCACCACAACTCGCCAACAAAACTCTCAGTCACAGGTCTGACCACCACTTGCCTACAGCACTCCTAGTCACAGCTCTGACCACCACTCTCTTACAACACTCCTAGTCACATCTCTCACCACCATTCACCTACAACTCTCCCAGTCACATCTCTGACCACCACTTGCCTACAGCACTCTTAGTCACAATTCTCACCAGCACCCGCCTACAACACTCCTAGTCACAGCTCTCGCCACCTCTCGCCTACAACACTCCCAGTCACAGCTCTCACCACCACTCGCCTACAAAACTCCCAGTCATAGCTCTCACCACCACTCGCCTACTAAACTCCTAGTCATAGCTCTCACCACCACTCGCCTTCAACACTCCCAGTCACAGCTTTCACCACCACTCGCCTAATGACACCCTAAGGCCATTGTACCGCCACTCGCCTACTACACTCACAGTCACAGCTCTTACCACTACTCGCCAACAAAACTCTCAGTCACAGCTCTGACCACCATTCACCTACAGCACTCCTAGTCACAGCTCTCACCACCACTCGCCTACAACACTTTTAGTCACAATTCTCACCACCACTCGCCTACAACACTCCTAGTCACAGCTCTCACCACCACTCGCCTACGGCACTCCCGGTCACAGCTCTCACCACCACTCGCCTACAACTCTCTCAGTCACATCTCTCGCACCACACGTGTACTAACACACCCTGTCACGTCTCACCACCACTCGCCTACAGCACTGCCAGTCACGGTCTCACCACCACTCGCCACAACACTCTCAGTCACAGCTTCCACCACCGCCTACAACACTCCCAGTCACAGCTCACCACCACTCGCCTCCAAATAATCCAGGTCACTGCTCACCACCACTCGCCTACCACACTCACAGTCACCACCACTGCCAACAACACTCTCAGTCACAGAGCCTTGACCAACACTAGCATACCGCACTCCTAGTCACAGCTATGACCACCACTCTCTTACAACACTCACAGTCACATCTCTGACCACCACACGCCCAACTCTCCCAGTCACATCTCTGACCACCACTCTGCCTACAGCACTCTAGTCACAGTCTCACCACCACTTCGCCTATAACACTCCCAGTCACAGCTCTCATCACCACTCGCCAACACCCCAGTCACAGTCTCACCACCACTCTCCTACAGCATTCCAAGTCACAGCTTCACCACCTCGCCTACAACACTCCCAATTACGGTCTCACCACCACTTCGCCCACAACATTGCCAGTAACGGCTTCACCAACACTCGCCTACAAACTCCAAGTTACAGCTCTCACTACCACTGCCTACAACACCTCGCAGTCACAGCCCACCACCTCTCGCCTACAATCCTAGTCGCTGATCCCACCACCACCTCGCCCCAGAACACCCATAGTCACAGCCTCACCACCACCGCCAACCTCTTAGTCACAGGTCCCACCAGCATCCGCCTGCTACAACACTTCCAGTCACAGTTCACCCACCACTTGCCTACACACTCCTGTAATCACAGCTCTCCCAACCACTTGCCAACACTCCCACCCACAAGTCTCACCACCACTTGCCTACAACACTCCTAGTCACAGCTCACCACCTCTCGCCTACCACACTCCTAGTCGCAGCTCACCACCATCGCCACAACACTCCTAGTCACAGCTCTCACCACCACTCGCCTACAAAACTCCCAGTCACAGTTCTCACCACCACTCGCCTACAGCATTCCAAGTCACAGCTCAACACAACAAGCCTACAACACTCCCACCAAGCGGCTCTCACCACCACTCGCCTACAACACTGCCAGTAACGGTCTCACCAACACTCCGCCTACAATGCTCTAGTCACAGCTCACCACCACCTGCCTACAACACTCTTTAGTCACAGCTTCCCACCAGCACTCGCCTACAACACTCCCCAGTCACACCTCTCACCACCACTCACCTACAACCTCCTAATCAGCGCTCTCACCACTCACTCTACAACACTCGCAGTCACAAGTCTCACCACCACTCGCCTACTACACTCCCAGTCAAACTCTCACCACAACTGCCAACAAAACTCTCAGTCACAGGTCTGACCCACCACTTGCCTACAGCACTCCAAGTCACAGTCGACCACCACTCTTACAACACTCCTAGTCACATCTCTCACCACCATTCACCTCACAACTCTCCCAGTCACATCTCTGACCACCACTTGCCTACAGCACTCTTAGTCACAGTTCTCACCATCACTGCCTACAACACTCCTAGTCACAGCTCGCCACCTCTCGCCTACAACACTCCTAGTCACAGCTCACCACCACTCGCCTACAGCACTCCCAGTCACGGCTCTCACCACCACCTCCGCCTCCAACCTCCCAGTCACATTTCTGATCACCACTCGCCTACAGCACCCCAGTCACAGCTCTCACCACCACTGCCCACAAAACTCCCAGTCATAGCTCTCACCACCACTCGCCTACTAAACTCCTAGTCATAGTCTCACCACCACCGCCTTCAACACTCCCAGTCACAGTTTCACCACCACTTCACGACAACTTCTAGCCACTCGCCTACTACACCTACAGCCACAGCTCTCACCACTACTCCCTACAAAAACTCTCAGTCACAGCTCTGACCACCACTCACCTGCACTCCTAATCACAGCTCTCACCACCACTCGCCTACAACACTCTTAGTCACAGTTCTCACCACTCACTGCCTACAACACCCGGAAGTCAAGCAGCTCACCACCACTCGCTTACAGCACTCCTGCAGTCACAGCTCTCACCACCACTCCGCCTACAACTCCCAGTCACATCTCTTACCACCACCCCGCTGTGCACCCCAGTCACACGCCCACCACCACCGCCTACAACACCCCAGTCACAGCTCCCCACCACCACTTCTACAACAATCCCAGCCACTGCTCACCGCCACTTGCCTACAACACTCCTACTCACAGCCTCACCACCACCGCCAAGCAACATCTCTTTAGTCACAGCTCACCAGCACTCTCGCCACAACACTCCCAGTCACAGCTCTCACCACCAATCGCCTACAACACTCCCAGTCAACGCTCACCTCCACCTCGCCTACAACACTCCCAGTCCCAGCCTCACCCCACCACTCGGGGCTTACAATAATCCTAGCCACAGCCTCCCTACTACTCACTCGCCTACAACACTTCTATCATGGCTCACCACACCACTCGCCTTTCAACGCCTCCCAGTCACGTCTCTCACCACCACCCGCCTTCAACACTGCATTCACAGCTCACCACCACCTGCCACCTACAACAATCTCAGTCACTGCATGCACCGCCACCGCCTACCACACCACAGTCACAGCTCCCACCACTACTCGCCAACAAAACTCTCAATCACAGCTCTGGGCTACCACTCACCTTCAGCACCCTAGTCACAGCTTCACTACACTACTTCCGCCTACAACACTTCCTAGTATAGCCCCACAACCACTTCCTGCCTCTAACACTCCTCTAGTCACATTCTGACCACCACTCGCCTATTTCAGCACCTTCACAGTCACAGCTCTCACCACTACTGCCAACAAAAAACCCCTCAGTCACAGCTCTGACCACCACTCACCTACAGCACTCCTAGTCACAGCTCACCAGCACTCGCCTACAACACTTGCAGTCACAGCTCACCACCACTGTCTACAACACTCAGTCACAGCTCACCACCTACCGCTTACAGCACCGCCCACATCTCTGACCACCACTGGCCTACAATCCTCCCCAGTCAGTTATTGTCTGACTCACCACTCGCCTATGAAAGAATGCCAATCACAGCTCTAACCACCACCTCGCCTACAACACCCAGGTCACAGCTCTCACCACCAAACGCCTACAGCACTCCAAGTCACAGCTCACTACCACACGTGGCCAACACTCCCAGTCACGGCTCACCACCACTCGCCTGCCAACACTCCCAGTCACAGCTCACCACCTCTCGCCTGCTAACACCTCCCAGTCGCAGCTCACCACCACTGCCTGGGCTCACACCTCCCAGTCAAAGCTGCCACCACCACTCGCCTGGGCCAACACTCCCCAGGTCTCAGCTCACCACTTATGGCCTGCCAACAATCCCAGTCACAGCTCACTACCACTCTTGCCTACAATCCTGCAGTCACGGCTTCACCACCACTCGCCCTGAACACTCCCAGTCACGGTTTCACCACCACTCCGCCTTGAACACTCCCATCCACAGCCTCACCACCACTCACTCACAACAACAATCTCAGCCACTGCTCTACCGCCACTCGCCTACTACACTCACAGTCACAGCTGTCACTACTACTCGCCAACAAAACCCCTAGCCGCCAGCTCTGACTCACTCACTCTTCTGCGTACAGCACTCCTAATCACAGCTCTCACCACCACCTTCGCCTACAACACTCTTTAGTCACAGTTCTCACCACCACTCGCCCACAACACTCCTAGTCACAGCTCACCACCACTCCCGCCCAGCGCACTCCCAGTCACAGCTTTCACCACTCAGTCGCCTACAACATCCAGGCGCATCTCTGACCACCACTCGCTACAGCACTCCTAGCCGGGCCAGCGCTCACCACCACTCGCCTACAACACCTCCTTAAGTCACAGCTCACCACCACTCGTCTAAACACTCCCAGTCACAGTTCCCCACCACCACTCGCCTAGCAACAATCCTGCAGTCACTGCTCACCGCCACTTTCTGCTCTGCTACAACACTCCTACTCATAGCTCTCACCACCACTGCCTACAACTCTTTTTAGTCACAGCTCTCACCATGCCAACACCCCAGTCACAGCCTCACCACCAAT
>NW_024732222.1:0-22138 GCF_018991925.1 Homarus americanus
CTAGGTGGGGTGGGGTGGTAAGTGTTTTGTGACTTTTTCCATCCTTGTGTTATTTTTTTTTGTCGTAATCTAACCTAACCCAATCCCAATCCCACCCAACTCAGTTTAGATACAGATTATATTTGTTTTAGGATAATTAGGAATAAAATAGTAGAGAAAATATATTGTGGAGGAGGTTGTAGACCATAAAAAGTAGTAGTAGTAGTCGTTAATATTTATAGTAGTCGTAGAAGCAATAGTAGTAGTAGTAGAAGCAGCAGTAGTAATAGAAGTAGGTTTTTATGAGACGTCGATCACGCCATGGTGTGCAAGAAAGGGGGCTTCATATGCATGAGGTACGATTTGAAGTAAGGGATCTCACAGCAAATATGTTAGAAGGAAATTCTGCTGGGATGTTTAGGGTAGAACTTAATCTTCCTTCCATTGGATGGTGAGATTTTACAACATAGGATTTCAAACACATCCAACGATATTCATGTTGGACGTCAGTGTCGAGGATTCTGGACGCGGGGACAGCGAGCTTTCTTCGATATGATTTGATCCCATGGCCGCATGTCACCGCACTTAGCCTTTATGCTGCAATATAGAGAACGAGAACTGACAAGATATATAGAGAGAATTCAAACGTTGATCAAGGCAGCTTCACCTCTAGTGTTCGCTAACCTCTGTGGATGGGACCAAGCAAGATGCTTCTACGACTGACTCTGCGGAGGTGATCTCCTGAACAGCAGCTGTTCAAAAGTTATGTTACAGACTGGATGAGATAATGACTGTCCTTCTTCTCCTTCGGTCGGCTTTGCACTGCCTCAGGGGAGCGAGACATCGCCCCAAAGCGACAACAGTTGCAAGATATTGGACTATGAGGCTACAGTCACTGAATGCCGCATAGATCTATGGCTCAACTAACTCAACAACACAGCTAGGATAGCTTACTTTATGTAACAGGATATTCAATATTAAGGTACAAAACGGCGAAGGTACATGGCTATTGGGGAGGCTGATATTGTAAAAAAGTAGTAGTCGAAGTGGTAGTAGTAGAAGCAGTAGTCGTAGTAGTAGTATTCCTTACACAGCCACACTCCACCAAAGTTCAATCCCAGTCACTCTTTGAAACTGACGATTTCTCAACCAAAGACTAGATCCCATCCCCATCGTGAATAGGGGCAGCCACAGTACTCAAGAGCTTTTCTTTAGGAGATTGTAATCCAAAGGAAGTCACAAGATTTCCCCATTTTCCTCCTGCATTTCTCACCATTTCCCAAATTTTCCCTAATTCTATTTCCATCCCCCCCATTTTCCCCCTATTTTCCTGTAGCTTTTACCTATTTTCAATTAGTCCCTGGGTTCAAGCGGCTGCATGAGGGTTTTATATATGAAATTTTCCGGGATTTTTTTTCAACGGAAGGTCATATTTTTCCTATTTCTTCTTTTTATCGTTTCTTTAGTATTCCTTGCTTCATCGGTATGTATTATTAGTACTTTTTATGTGTTACTTAGATGTGTAGAAATCTTTTCTTCAATATGTGGTTTTTTCTTCAATATGTGGGTTTTCAATATGGGTTTTCTTCAATATGGGGTTTTTCCAATATGGGTTTTTCTTCAATATGTGGGTTTTTTCTTCAATATGTGGGTTTCTTCAATATGTGTTTTTTCTCTCATGTGGGTTTTTCTTTTCAATATGTGGGTTTTCTTCAATATGGATTTTATCTCAATATGTGGGTTTTCAATATGTGGGTTTTTTCTTCAATATACTTTTTCTTCAACATGTGGGATTTTTTTAATGAGGACCTGTGTGAAAGTGAGACGGGGGGGTTGGAGGGAAGGGGGATGGAGAGGCAGTGAGGAAGAATGGGAGAGGTAAATTGAGGGAGGATGGGATGGGAGAGGCAGATGGAGACAGGAAAATACACAACTAGTAGAGATTGTACACACACACACACACACACACACACACACACACACACACACACACACGACCCATGAGATTGTTCATCTTTGTTCACCTTGTTATAATTCTGTTCTTTTTAAGTTATTTTAATAAATGTTTTCAGTAAATTGCTGAAAAATTATAATTCGATCAATTTATATATTATTCCACCATAAATCACCTAATTACCATGATAATTTTTAGCTCGATAATATTTTAGTTACATTCCAAAGAATTAATTTGTTTGCTACCTCGACGCTAAACAAGTAAACAAGTAAACAATTGAAGAAAAGAAAACAAGAAGGAACTGATTTGTTGAATGAGATGTGATTGAGTTGTGTAATATTTATGTGCACGAGATAGGGCGCCATTTGAGAGCAGAGGAGGAATATATGAGAAGAGGAGGAGGAGGAATGGCAGGGAAGAGAATGAGGGAATAATGAGGAGGAGGAGGAAGACGTAGAAGAGCAAGGATAAGAGGAGGAGGAGGAGGAAGGAGTGAGTGGTGGCTGCTGTTCCTCAGTTTCCTCTACACACTCATCCACAATTATCACCACACACAGACACGAAGAGACCAGTCCATCCTCTCGAGGCCCTACCTCTTCCTCTTGTTCTTGTTCTGTTCTGTTCTTCTTTTTCTTTGTTCTTTGTTCTTCTTTCTTTTCTTTCTTTTTCTTGTTCTCTTCTTGTTGTTCTGTTTGTTCTTCTTCTTTCTTGTTCTTCGCCCTTTTCTTTTCTTGGTTCCTTCTTGTTCTTCTGTGTGTCGTTGTTGTTGTTCTTTTCTTCTTCTTCCTCTTCTTATTCCTCTTCCTCCTGTCCAGGTTCAGTACTCTTGACAACAGCATGAGAGAATGAATTTTTCAAATCGCCCGACTGCCTGTAAGCTGACTAGTGGCGAAGAGGTTAAAGTATATAAATAAGTAAGCATGGCACGTCAAAGAATTCTGGGATAAAAACTTTCCAGACCTTCCACATAAGACTCTACATAGTCTCACAGACCTACACACAAGACCCACATTAGTCCTACACACAGACCTACGTAAGACCCACATACAGACCCTACAAAGCAGATCTATTTCCGTCTGTGTAAGCAGCTGTCATGGTTTCTGCACAGATTAAACTAATGGCCCGTAGAGGATTTAAACCCACACATCACACACACACACACACACACACACACACACACACACACACACCTACTCCTTCCCTACACTCCACACAATCCACGGTACAACTGTCTCACACTTTAATTCTGCACACCCCCTACAGTCCATGGCAGTACACACAATAACACGCTAAACTCCAGGACTTGATGGGCAGCAACAATATTCGACCCTCGGTGTTGAAGAGGCGATTGGATTTATTGACAAGCGATGGTCAACTGGTATCTTGAGGAGAGACTCACAGAAAAGTCTGCTAACTTAAAAGCCCACTGAAATTTGCCTTGATGGGGGGTGGTAAGGGCTGAGGACGAGGTGGGTGGTAGTTCTGATATGTCTGTGGAAGGATGAGGTGGGGGGACGAGGTGTGTGGGATGGATTTTTATTTTTTTTGTAGAGAAAGGAGGATGAAAGAAGATTAGAGGTGAAGGAAGAAAGTTATAAATGGAAATTGAAGAATTTAGGAGGAGGTAAGAGGGTTGGCTGACCCTGCCTTAGCTGCTTAATGGTGTACAGGGTTAGCTATGGGTTAGTTATTGTCTGTCGGTAATATACATTAGACATCTCACTCTATCCCATATAAGGGTGTTTTATGGCCTTTATTTCATATTCTGCTGACCCTACTGGCGGATGCTGGTCTAGGAGGTTGTCTAATACCCGTTGTATAGATTGGGGTGGTAATGACCTTGGTGAGATTTGGTAACTTTTTGGGAACCATGTATGGTTGTTCGCCATCTGCGGGAGCCTGAAGGAGTTCTGCTCTGATCGTTCTATCTTTTGCCAGACTTCACACAGGCAGTGCAGCTGCTGGTTGATGGGTTTTATTCTTTGTGTCTATGTATCTCGGCTGTGGTTCTGGTGAAGGGCACCTTTCACCCGGTGACGAATCGTCTTAGGCTTAATTTTGATCACCTGTACTTCAATATTTGGAGTGGTGCCCATAGTATGAGGTATTGTTGGGTGTTCTGGCTGATGGGGTGAGGTGGATGACGAGGTGGGTTGTGGGTGGTGGGTGTGTAGGTATGTTGGGGAGGATGTGTGTGTGTGTGTGTGAGGGTGAAGCAGACATACAAACTAACAGAACAAAAACACTGATGAAACAAAAAACATGACAACAAAACAAACAAGACCATCTCTGTAATCCTTCATCTTCTGCCTGTGTAAGGGGTTGAGTCACGTTATTACCAAGCAGCATGGGGATTGATGGTAGTCCCATCATGGGACAAGGGTGAGGGCAGGAGGCTAAGGGAGAGAATGGGGCGAGGGGGAGGGGAAAGAATGAGGAGGAGGAGGGGAAGGAGGGAGTCGTTGGAACTAGTAGGGAGTGAGAATGAGAAAAGGCTGAATGAAGGAATGGGAAGAGGGAAGAGAGAAACAGGAGGAGGAGAGGAAGACACAAAGAGGGGAGAAAAGAAAGAGGACAAGGAGGAAGAGGGGGGAGAGAGAAGGAAGAGAGGAGGACGAAGGGGGAATGTAGAGGAGGAGAGGGAAGGGGGGGGGAGAAGAGGGTGGACAGGAGAGGAGGAAGAAGGGGGAGATAGAGATGGTAAGGGGTTAAAGAGAACAGGATGGGAGAGAGGAATGTTCATCGGTTACATTCATGGTGTGTAGGCCAGGTGTGTGTGTGTGGTGTGGCCAGGTGTGTGCATAGGCTAGGTGTGTAGTGTGTGTGTATTGGGCAGGCTGTGTGTAGTACAGTCAGGTGTGTAGTGTGTAGGCCAGGTGTGTGTGCATAGTCAGGTGTGTGCAGGCCAGTGTGTAGTGTGTAGGCTAGGTGTAGTGTGTAGACCAGGTGTGTAGTAGGCTGTATGCAGTGTGTAGGCCAGGTGTAGTGTGTAGGCCAGGGTGTGAACAGGTGTGTGTAGTGCAGGCTAGGTGTGTGTGTGTAGGCCATAGGTGTGTAGTGTAGGCCAGGTGTAGTGTGTAGGCCAGGGTGTAGTTGTGTAGGCTAGGTGTGTGTGTAGGCCAGGTGTAGGCCAGGGTGTGTAGTGAGGCCCAGGTGTGTAGTGTTGTAGAGAGAGAGATAGAGAGAGAGAGAGAGAGAGAGAGAGAGACGAATAAATGAGAATGAGTAAGAAGAAAAGGGAATAGGAGGAAAAGAAGAAAGAGGAAATAGATTAACAAAAAAAAAAGAAAAATAAGAAAGAAGAGGGAAGAAGATGAAGAAGAAGAAGACGAAAGAGGAATAAGAAAGAAAGAAGGAAGAAAAAAGAACCACTGCCATTTTAAGGTAAATGTCTCCACGATTTATTCATTCACGTTCAACCCTCAAGGCTGAAAGAAGACGCCTGCTGCATCCACAAGTCGAAGTTGCACCGATTATGCAGGAGATTAGTTATATGTCCTTTCTTGTGTTCCTGGTGAAGATGATGGTGATTGTGTGATTGGTGGCAGTGATTGGTGGTGGTGCAGAGATTGTGTGTGTGTGTGGTGATTTGTGATGTGTATGTGTGTGTACTATAGTGATGATACTATTATTCTGTAATGGCAGACTAGCAGGTGATAGTAGTGTTGGTGGTACTTATAGGAAACGTACGTGTGTGTGTGCAAACTTGTCTTACGTAAATAATAATAACAATAATATTAATAATAATAATAATCATCCATAATTAAATATAAAAAAAAGTCGAAATAGACAATATTTATATGTTTAGTTGTCAAAGTAAGAGAAACAATTGAGACTCCTGCAATCATGTGTAAATGAGGCAGAAAGTCGATCAGCAACCTGGGACTTGGTCAAGAATTACAAGGTACTAAATAACCCCCCTCTAATACACATTACCTCTCCTGTATAAACAAAATATTAATCACTGAATTGTTTTAAAGGACAAATATAATGTCGATGTTTTACCTCAATTGTAATATCCTATGTAATTGTAGTGTGTGTCGTTAACCCATTTGCGTGATTAGGTCAATTTTCTGCCTGTTAGATCTATAATAAAAATATATTTCAGTTGCTTGATGCCGTCTATTTCATGATTACAAATGGATGTTATTTAAAAATGATGTTCTTTACGTCTAAACCTGATGCATCATAGTATTAAATTAATTGTCTCGCTGTCTGAAACGATTTCGGTGCTTTTGACGCTGTTCTTACTTGAGGTCTCTCTCTAAGGATATTTTCCATCTAGTCAGCTGTTAATCGATGTATGTATATATATATATTTAAATCATTTTAAATCAATATCTATGTATCTATCTTAACTGTGGCCAATTCTAACCAGTATGTCTAGGGCTCATTTGGTAGTCCAGTTCGTTCACAGTCTGTTCTGTTGATCGTTCTATGTGTGTGAGTGACCCAAATACACCATTATTGATCGACTGACTGTCTCATCACAACCTCTTCTTCTCTCTTCTTCCCTCTTCTTCCACCTCTTCCTCCTCTCTCCCTCTTCCTCTTCCGTACAGAGTTCTTAGCTCTGTCTTTAATGGACCAATATAACCTAGCTTTGAAAGGAGAGGAAAAACACCTGGATGGTCTTTTCAACACTCCATTAACTTTTGGATTTCTTAGGAGAGAGAGAGAGAGAGAGAGAGAGAGGAGAAAACGCGACCACACTGTTCAGTATATTGAGGAGTCGGCGGGAAGACTCTGGCGCCTGTCACACTCTCCTGCCCTCTGTGTCTCCCTCCTGCCCTCTGGCTCCCTCCTGCCCTCTGTGTCCCCCTCTCCTGCCCTCTGTGTCCCCTCCTGCCCTCTGTGGGTCTCCCCCCTCCTGCCCTCTGTGTCTCCCTCCCTGCCCCCTCAGGCTCCTCCCGCCCTCTGTGACCTCCCCCCTCTGTGTCCCCCTCCCCTCTGTGTCTCCCCCTCCTGCCCCCAGTCCCCCTCCTGCCCTGTGTCCCCTCCTGCCCCTCCAGTCCCTCCTGCCCTGGTCTCCCTCCTGCCCTCTGTCTCTCCCTCCTGCCCTCTGGTCTCCCCTCCCGCTCCCAGGGTCTCCCTCCTGCCCTCTGTGTCTCCCTCCTGTCTCTGTGTCTCCCCCTCCCGCCCTCTGTCTCCCTCCTGCCCTCTGTGTCTCCCCCCTCCTGCCCCCTGTGTCTCCTCCTGCTCCCCAGGTCTCCCTCCGCCTCTGTCTCCCTCCCGCCCTCAGGCGTCTCCTCCCGGCCCTCTGTGTCTCCCTCCTGCCCCAGGCCTCCCCCTCCTGCCCTGTGTCTCCCCTCCTGCCCTCTCAGGCTCCCTCCTGCCCTCTGTCTCCCTCCTGCCCCTCTGTCTCCTCCTGCCCTCTCAGGTTCCCTCCTGGGCTCTCTGTGTCTCCCTCCTGTCTCTCTGTGTCTCCTCCGTCTCCTCTGTGTCTCCCTCCTGCCCTCTGGTCTCCCTCCTGCCCTCTGTGCCCCCTCCCGCCCTCTGTCCCCCCCTCCTGCCCCTCTGTCTCCCCTCCCGCCCCAGGTCCCCTCCCTGCCCCCTGTGTCCCCTCCTGCCTCTCCAGGCTCCCCTCCTGCCTCTGGTGTCTCCCTCCTGCCTCTGTCTCCCTCCCGCCCTAGGTCTCCTCCTGCCCTCTGTGTCTCCCTCCTGCCCTCCTGTCTCTCCCTCCTGCTCCCAGTGTCTCCCTCCTGCCCCTCTAGTCTCCTCCGCCCTCTGGTCCCCCTCCCTGCCCCTCTTAGGGCTCCCCTCCTCCTGTGTCTCCCCCCTCCCTGCCCTCTGTCTCTCCCTCCCGTCTCCTGTGTCTCCCCTCCTGCCCTCTGTCTCCCCTCCTGCCCTCTGGTCTCCCTCCTGCCCCTCTGTGTCTCCCCCTCCTGCCCCTGTGCCCCTCCTGCCCTCTCAGTTCCCTCCTGCCTCAGCTCCCCCTCCTGCCCTCTCAGTCTCCTCTGTGTCTCCCTCCCGCCCTCTGTCCTCCTGCCCTCCCCAGGTCTCCCTCCCGCCCCTCCAGGTCTCCCCTCCTCCCGCCCTCTGTGTCTCCCCTCCCGCCCCCAGGTTCCCCTCCCGCCCTCTGGCCCCTCCCTGCCCTCTGTGTCTCCCTCCTGCCCTGTGTCTCCTCCTGCCCCCAGGTCTCCCTCCCGCCCTCTGTCTCTCCCCCTCCTGCCCTCTGTTCCTCCGCCCTGTGTCTCCCTCCCGTCTTCAGGTTCCCCCCCTCCTGCCCCAGGTCTCCCTCCTGCCCCTCTGTCTCCCTCCTGGCCCCCTCTGTGTCCCCCTCCTGCCCTCTGTGTCTCCCTCCTGCCCTCTGGTTCCCCTCCTGCCCTCAGCTCCCCCTCCCGCCCTCTGTGTCTCCCTCCTGCCCTCTCAGTCTCCCTCTCTCCTGCCCTCTGTGTCTCCCCCTCCTGCCCTGCCCCCCCCCCTCCTGTCTCTGTCTCTCCCCTCCTGCCCTGTCTCTCCCTCCCGCCTCAGGTCTCCCTCCTGCCCTCTGTGGTTCCTCCCCTGCCCTCTGGTGTCTCCCCCCTGCCCCTCTGTGTCTCCCTCCTGCCCTCTGTGCTCCTCCTGCTCCCTCTGTCTCCCTCCGCCCTCTGTGTCCCTCCTGCCTCTGGTTCCCCCCTCCCGCCCTGTCTCCTCCTGCCTCAGTCTCCTCCCCCTCTCTGTGTCTCCCTCCCGCCCTCTGTGGTCTCCCTCCTGCCCCTCTGTCTCTCCTCTCCTGCCCTCTCAGGTCTCCCTCCCGCCCTCTGTGTCTCCCCCTCCTGCCCTCAGTGTCTCCTCCTGCCTCTGGTCTCCCTCCTGCCCCCCAGGTTCCCTCCTGCCCTCTGTGTCTCCCTCCCGCCCTCTGTGTCTCCCTCCCGCCCTTGTGTCTCCCCTCCTGCCCTCAGGCTCCCTCCCGCCCCCTGTGTCTCCCCTCCTGCCCTGTCTCCCTCCCGCCTCTGGTCCCCCTCTGCCCCTCCTGGTCTCCCCTCCGCCCTCTGTGTCCCTCCGTCTCTGTGTGTCTCCTCCCTCCTGCCTCTGTAGTCCCTCCTGCCCTCTGTCCCTCCCGCCCCCTGTGTCTCCCCTGCCCCCCCCAACGCCCAGGGTAAAAAAGGTCTGATTTAGATCTGGTTAGTACCTTCCCCTCAGCTTAAGCTGCTGTCTGTCTGTCTGTCTGGTTGTCTGTCTGTCTGTCCATCTGCCTGGTTGCCTGATTGTGTGTCTGTCCATTGCTGTCTGTCTGTCTGTGTTGTTGTCTAGTGCTATGTTTTCTGTTGGTGTGTCTGTAACTGCAACCATCTGTGTGTGTGTGTGTGTGTGTGTGTGTGTGTGTGTGTGTGTGTGTGTGTGTGTGTGTGTGTGTACATTACCCCTGATGGACTAAGAACACACCAAAAGCTCTCCAACCTTGTTTAAAGATGCCTCGAACACCTGCCACCTTAAAACCACAGGTAATCACTTCCAGGTAGTCTCCCTTCAGGTGCAGGTAACCTCTTCAGGTTAGTCTCCCAGGTGTCACAGGTAATCACTTCCAGGTAGTCTCCAGGTGTCACATGTAATCACTTCAGGTAGTCTCCTTCAGGCATCACAGGTAATCACTCTGTAGTCTCCTCCAGGTGTCAAGTAATCACTTCAGGCCTCCAGGCATCACAGGAATCACGATGCAGTCTCAGGTGTCAGCAGATAATCACTTCAGGTTAGTCTCCCAGGTGCCTCGCAATCACTTCAGGTTAGTCTCTAGGTATCACAGGTAATCACTTCAGGTAGTCCCCCAGGCATCACAGGCAATCACTTCCAGGTAGTCTCCCCCAGGTGTCACAGGTAATCACCAGGTAGCTCCCTCTAGGTGTCACAGGTAATCACTCAGGTAGTCTCAGGTATCACAGGTAATCACTAGTCTCCTCCAGGTGTCACAGGTAATCACTGGTTAGTCCCCTCTAGGTATCACAGGTAATCACTTCCAGGTAGTCTCCTTCAGGTGTCACAGGTAATCACTTCCAGGTAGTCTCTAGGCATCACAGGAAATCACGTCAGGTAGTCTCTCAGGTGTCACAGATAATCACTTCAGGTTAGTCTCCTCCAGGTGTCACAGGTAATCTCCAGGTTAGTCCTCCAGGTGTCACAGGTAATCACTTCAGGTAGGCCTCTAGGTATCACAGGTAATCACTTCAGGTAGTCTCCTCACAGGTATCACTTCAGGCTCCCAGGTATCACAGGAAATCACACAGGTACCCTCCAGGTATCACAGATAATCTCCAGGTTAGTCTCCAGGTATCACAGGAAATCTCTTCTCAGGTAAGTCTCTAGGTGGGCAGGTAATCACCTGAGATCTCCTTAAGGTAACACAGGTAATCAACCAGGTGTCTCCTATAGGTATAAGGTAAACATGTGAATATTATGAGGTAATCTCAAGTGTGTCTTAAGTGTCGAATGAGTTTAGTTGTTTTGAGATGATATATGTCTGAGTAAGTCTTTCTGTGTCTTTGTCACGGTCTCTCTCTCACAATTCAACACACCTGTTTTCATCCCTGTCGCTAATTCCATGATCACACTACTGTGACACCTTCCCTTTGGCACTCTTTTTCCTCTTGGTATCCCCCTTGGCACCTTGCCCCCCCCTTGGCACCTCACACCCCTTAGCACTCCCCCACTGACATTAATTTGTAATGGTTTGTGGCACTCCTGCACTGCTGGAACTCTAACACCCCCCCCATGGCAACCTTATCATTTTCTGGTAACCTTAATATCTCTTGCACCCCTTAACTACCCTTTAAAGACCTTCTGGTACCCCTCTTAATACCTTCTGGCACCCCTTAACATCTCTTGACACCCCCTTACTCCACCCCTAAACACCTTCTGGTACCCTGTAATACCTTCTGGCACCCTTAATATCTCTTGGCACCCCTAACCAATTCTCATCTTTCTGGTAATTCTTATCTCTTGAGACTCCTTAACCAATTTCTCACACCAGGAAGGATATATATATATATATATATATATATATATATATATATATATATATATATTAACACTCATACAATTACAATCTAGTTAAGCACACAGAGGTCAGTATTATACTGTGATGGAGGCACAGTCAGGTAGGTATTATTTACAAACAGATATTATTTGTATGTTGGTGTTGGTGTTGTGTTGGTGTTATGGTGTTGGTGATGTGGTGTTGGTGATGTTGGCTGGTGGAGTTAAAATCTCTGCAATCAGGAAAACCCCACCCAACTTGCAAGTCAACAACAACAACAACAACAACAACAACAACAATGAACCAATATGGCGCTGAAAAATACACTCAATTAGTTAAAAAATTTAAACTTACGATTTTAGAAATTTCGTTTGATTTAAGGTCGTTTTGCTTGTTATCAACTGAAGACGCAAGATTCAAATGCTATTGAGTCTTGTCTTAAGGGGTGGATGTGTCGTATGGGAGGTGTCTGTCTGGTTGTCTTTCTCCCTATGGGTATACTGCACATGGGGTGTGTATTTCTGCACTTTACGGTGACACATCTCCCCACACACACTCCCCCCCACCACTCATCCCTCACCCCCCACCCAGCCCCCTCCCTCACCCCCCACTCAGCCCCCTCCCCTCACCCCCACCAGCCCTCCCCCACCCCCCATCAGCCCCTCCTCCCCCACCCCACCAGCCCCTCCTCCCCCTCACCCCACACCAGCCCCCTCCTCCCCCCCACCAGCCCCCTCCCCCCCACCCCACCAGCCCCTCCCTCACCCCCACCAGCCCCCTCCTCCCCCCACCCCACCCAGCCCCTCCTCCCCCTCACCCCCACCAGCCCCTCCCCTCACCCCCACCCCAGCCCCTCCCCTCACCCCCACCCCAACCCCCCCTCACCCCCCCTCACCCCCACCAGCCCCCCTCCCCCTCACCCCCACCTCAGCCCCTCCTCCCCCCTCACCCCCACCAGCCCTCCTCACCCACCAGCCCCTCCTCCCCACCCCCACCAGCCCTCACCCCACCACCCCTCACTCACCCCCCACCAGCCTCCCTCCTCACCCCCCACCAGCCCCTCCTCCCCACCCCACCAGCCCTCCCCCCCTCACCCCCCACCAGCCCCTCCCCCCACCCCCACCAGCCCCTCCCCCTCACCCCCCACCAGCCCCTCCCTCACCCCCACCCAGCCCTCCCCACCCCACCAGCCCCCCACCCCACCAGCCCCCTCCCCCCCCACCCCCACCCGCCCCCCTCCCCCACACCCCACCAGCCCCCCTCACCCCCACCAACCCCCCCCTCACCCCCCTCACCCCCACCAGCCCTCCCCTCACCCCCACCAGCCCCTCCTCCCTCACCCCCACCAGCCCTCCCTCACCCCCACCAGCCCTCCCCTCACACCCCCCCACCAGCCCCCCCCCTCTCTCCCCCCCCACCCTCCTCACCTCCCTCACCCTTCCCTCACCCTCACCTTCACCCCCACCTGTTTCTCACACACACACACACACACACACACACACACACACACACACACCAAACCCCCACCAAAAAAAAACACACCACAGCTGGATTCAAGTCCACTCACAAAACTCTCACCTCAGGTTCACAAATGACGACGCTTATTGAACCTGCAACATAACTCATGACGATGACGCCAATCCGATTCAGGCCATGACGCCAATCCGATTCAACCCACCGAACGATGGCGCCAATCCGATTCAACCCATGCCAACGCTATTTGACTGAACCATAACACCTTCTCATATTCCCAAACTTGAAGGATATTCTCATCGACACCTCACTCACACATTCAATTTATCCAACTCTCTCTCCCTATTCAAGAAAAATCCACATTATTTATTTTTCCTGACGTACCCTCCCTCCAATGACTTCAATAAACACCAACTATATATATGTAAAGAAATGTCAACACACGGTAAGAGACGAAACTGATCAGGAACCAAGGATTGATGAATATGTCGGAGCTACTTAGAAAGCGACAGGCGCTGCCACTGTTACTTTTATCTGTACTTCCAATAGCACAAGCTTCACTGATTAGGATGTATGCCTGTGTGTGTGTGTGTGTGTGTGTATGTATGTATGTATGTATTCTTGTCTCTTCTTTCCTCTAATCCTTCCTCTCCTCCTTTCTCTTTCTTTCTTTCCTTCCCCCACTTTCCTTTTCCTCTTCACTCTTTCCCTCCTTTCTCCCTCCATTCTCCTTTCACTCCTCCTCCCTCTCCTCCTCTCTCTCCCACCTCTCCCCCTCTCTTCTCCTCCCTCTTCTTCGTTATTCACCTCTTTCTCCCCCCCTTTCTCCCCCTCCCTCTTTCTCCTCCCTCTTTCTCCCCCTCTTTCTCCCCCTCTTCTCCCCACCTCCTCCTCCCCCTTTCTCCCCTCCCTCTTTCTCCCATCTTCGTTCTCCCTCTTTCTCCCCTCTTCTCCCCATCTGCCCCCTCTTCTCCCCTTCTCCCCCATCTGCCCTCTTCTCCCCCTCTTCTCCCCCCTCCCCCATCTGCTCCCCCTCTTTCTCCCTCTTCTCCCCATCTGCTCCCTTTTCCCCTTTCTCCCCCCCCCCTCCCCCCCCCTCCCCCTTTCTCCCCCTTCCCCCATCTTCGCTCCCTCTTTCTCCCCCTTCTTCCCATCTCGCTCCCCTTTTTCCTTTCTCCCCACTCTCTTCTCCCCCCCTCCCCCTCCCCCCTCCCCCCCTCTCCCATCTGCTCCCTCCCCCCTCCCCCCCTCCCCATCTGCTCCCCCCCTCTTTCTCCCCTCCCCCATCTGCCCCCTCTTTCTCCCCCCTCCCATCTTCTCCCCTCTTCTCCCCTCTCTCTTTCTCCCCCATCTCCCCCTCTTTCTCCCCCTTCTCCCATCTGCTCCCCCTCTTCTCCCCCCTTTCTCCCCATCTGCTCCCCCTCTTCTTCTCCCCCTCTTCCCCATCTTCTCCCTCTTCCCCTCCCCTCTCCCCTCCCCCTCTCCTGTTATTCACGCTCTCTGAAAAATAATCCCAATGTTTCCAAAGCCTTTCTAACTCCGGTTACCTACCATTAGATACCCACACCACCTTATTACCCATACCCACATCAACATCCATTCACCCATTACACACACACACCCACACCTTATCACACACACCTATTTAGGTGATAATGGGTGTCGTATATATAAATCCCACCATTGGTTAATTAACATAAAAATGGTGTATATGCTAAGAAAATCCCAACAACCTATATGTAAAAAAAATCCCTATATGGCTAAAAAAAGCCACACAAAACTCTAAATTTAAAAAAAATCAACATAATATCCCCAAATTAATACAAAATCCCATGAAATCCTCAACATCACCATATAACCTCTCCCCAAACTCCCTAAAAATCCATATAAATCCCCAAATCACCATAAAATCCCCACAAACCCTAAGAATCTCCCACACCCATCAAAATCCCTATAAACCCTAAATCCCTCAAAATCCTTATATAAAATCCTAAATCCCCCAACCTTATAAAATCCCCAAATCCCTTCAAAACCTCTATAAAATCCCCTAAATCCACCAATAATACACCCTAAGTTTTCTAATGAGGTAGCCATAGAGAGGGCCAGATACAACACCTTGAGAATGAATGGAATCGAGGAACTAAATACACTTGCTCCACCATCAATCCTCAGAACTGTCAGGATTAATCATCCTTCTCCTGCCCACACTCACCCCACCCCCCAAACCCCCTTCCACCCCCACCCCTCCTCTGAGAGAGAAGATGATAAATATAAAAACGAAAGGTAAAACACACACACACAACACACACAAACAAAACAAAAACAAAAACACATGTATGTCTCTCTCTCCAAGTTGTGAAGTCTCTACATAATTATCACATGCACCGATGTTATTCACTTTCCCAAAAAATAATTATTCACTTCCCACCAAACTGAATCACTCTTGGTTTTCATTCTCCTGGCTAAACGATAATCCACTTCCTGCCAAACCGATATTCTCACCTGCCAAAACCGATCTAGGCGCGTAATGGCCAAAAGAAGAACTATAGTGTATGAGCTCTGATGGACGGAAGTTTATTTATATTCCAGAAAAAAACGGAAATGGGATATAATGGAATGAAATGGACTGACAGTGTTGAAAGTGTAGTGTTTATTGTAAATGTTTAAATAGTGGACCCGGGTGGTGTACTGATGTGTCAACTGTACATTTATAGTAAACCCTCTGCCCACTCACCCCCTTTTCACCCCCCCACATGAACCTCCCTTCCCCACTCAACCCCTTTTCACCCCCTCATTATAAACACTCTATTTGTTTATTTGTTATGTACAAGGATTGTACCTGCTGAGGTTGCACTTGTTCAGATCCGACAATGCAGTGAACGCCAAATTACAGCTGTGTGTACCCAAGACACACCTCTCTACCTGTTACTTCACACCTCTCTACCTGTTACTTCTCTACACTTACCTGTTACTTCTACACCTCCACCTGTGCCATTGCTACACCTCCACCTGTTACTGCTACACCTCCACCTGTTACTGCTACACCTCTACCTGTTACTGCTACACCTCCACCTGTTACTGCACACCTCACCCACTGCTACACCTCCACCTGTTTCTACACCTCCACCTGTTACTGCTACACCTCCACCTGTTACTTCTGCACACCTCCACCTGTCACTTCTACACCTCCACCTGTTACTTCTACACCTCCACCTGTTACTGCTACACCTCCACCTGTTACTCTACACCTCCACCTGTTACTTCTACACCTCCACCTGTTACTGCCACACCACCCTACACCTCCACTTTCCCACACCTCCACCCGCTACACCTACCTGTTCTTCTACACCCCACCTGTTCTACACACTACCTGTACACACCCCACCTGTTACTGCACACCTCACTTACTCTACACCTCCACCTGTTACACCTCACCTGTATTCACACCTCACCTGTTACTGCACACCTCCACTGTTACTTCTACACCACCTGTTACTCTACACCTCCACCTGTACTCTACACCTCCACCTGTTACACCCACCTGTTACTCACACCTCCACCTGTTACCACACCTCCACCTGTACTGCCACACCCACCTGTTACTGCACACCTCCACCTGTTACTGCTACACCTCCACCTGTTACTTTACACCTCCACCTGTTACTGCTACACCTCCACCTGTTACTGCTACACCCCCACCTGTTACTGCTACACCTCCACCTGTTACTTCTACACCTCCACCTGTTACTCTACACCCCACCTGTTACTGCTACACCTCCACCTGTTACTTCTACACCTCCACTGTTACTGCTACACCTCTACCTGTTACTGCTACACCTCCACCACCACACCACCTGTTACTGCTACACCTCCACCTGTTACTCTACACCTCCACCTGTTACTGCTACACCTCCACCTGTTACTTCTACACCTCCACCTGTTACTTCTACACCCCACCTGTTACAGCACACCTCCACCTGTTACTTTCTACACCTCCACCTGTTACTGCTACACTCCACCTGTTACTGCTACACCTCCACCTGTTACTCCACACCTCCACCTGTTACTTTCACACCTCCACCTGTCCACCCACTCTCCACCTGTTACTGCACACCCACCTGTTACTGCTACACCTCTACCTGTTACTCTACACCCCACCACCAACCACCACCACACCCCACCACACACCCTCCACCTGTTACTGCTACACCCTCCACCTGTTACTGCTACACCTCCACCTGTTACTTCTACACCTCCACCTGTTACTGCTACACTCCACCTGTTACTGCTACACCTCCACCCACCACTGCTACACCTCCACCTGTTACTGCTACACCTCTACCTGTTACACATCCTCCACCTGTTACTCCACACCTCCACCTACCTACACCTCCACCTTACTGCACACCTCCACCTGTTACTCACACCTCCACCACCACACACCCTACCTGTTACTTCTACACTCCACCTGTTACTAACCCACCACACACCCACCCCCACCAACCACACCCCACCACCACACTCCACCCACACACCTCCACCTTACTGCTACACCTCCACCTGTACATACACCTCCACCTGTTACTTCTACACCTCCACCTGTTACTCTACACCTCCACCTGTTACTGCTACACCCCCACCTTGTTACACCTCCACCTGTTACTTCACACCTCCACCTGTTACTGCTACACCTCCACCTTATTGCCACACTCCACCTGTTACTCTACACCTCTACCTGTTACTGCTACACTCTCCACCCCACTGCTACACCTCCACCTGTTACTGCCACACCTCCACCTGTTACTGCTACACTCCACCTGCACTTTCTACACCTCCACCTGTTACTGCACACCTCCACCTGTTACTTGCTACACCTCCACCTGTTACTGCTACACCTCACCTGTTACTGCTTCACCTCCACCTGTTCTCACACACCTCCACCTGCGCCACACCTCCACCTGTTACTTCTACACCTCCACCTGTTACTGCTACACCTCCACCTTGTTACTGCTACACCTCCACCTGTTACTACAACACCTCCACCTGTTACTTTACACCTCCACCTGTTACTGCTACACCTCCACCTGTTACTGCTACACCTCACCTGTTAGCTTCTACACCTCCACCTGTTACTGCTACACCTCTACCTGTTACACCTCCACCTGTTACTTACACCTCCACCTGTTACAGCACACCTCCACCTGTTACAGCACACCTCCACCTGTTACTGCTCACCTCTACAGTTTCTACACCTCCACCCATCACTTCTACACCCACCTGTTACTGCCACACCTCTACCTGTTACTTCCACCTCCACCTGTTACACACCTCCACCTGTTACTACAACACCTCCACCTGCACTGCTACACCTCTACCTGTTACTTTCACACTCACCTGTTACTGCTACACCTCCACCTGTTACTGCCACCCTCCACCTGTTACTGCTACACACTCTACCTGTTACTGCTACACTCCACCTGTTGTTTTACACCTCCACCTGTTACTACACACCTCCACCTGTTACTGCCACACCTCCACCTGTACCACACCCCACCCAACACCCACCCTACTTCTACACCTCCACCTGTTACCAAGCACACACCTCCACCTGTTACTACACACCTCCACCTGTTACTGCTACACCCCCACCTGTTACTGCTACACCCCACCTGTTACTGCTACACCCTCTACCTGTTACCACACCTCCACTCTGCTACTGCTACACTCCACCTGTTACTTCTACACCCTTCACCTGTTACGCCACACCTCCCACCTGTTACTGCTAACACCTCCACCTGCCACTGCCACACCTCTACCTGCTTACACCCACCTGTTACTGTTACACCTCTACCTGTTAAGACACCTCCAAACCTGTTACTTCTACACCTCCACCTGTTACTGCTACACCCACCTGTTACTGCTACACTCACCTGTTACTGCTACACCTCCACCTGTTACTCCACACCCACCCCACACACACACCCCACCACTTCTACACTCCACCTGTCATCACACACCTCCACCTGTTACTGCCACACCTCCACCTGTTACTGCTACACCTCCACCTGTTACTTCTACACCTCCACCTGTTAATCTGCTACACCTCTACCTGTTACTGCTACACCCCTACCTGTTACTTCTACACCTCCACCTGTTACTCACACCTCAACCTGTTACTGCTACACCCACCTGTTACTGCTACACCTCCACCTGTTACTTTACACCTCCACCTGTTACTGCTACACCTCCACCTGTTACTACACCCTCCACCTGTTATCACACCTCTACCTGTTACTTCACACCTCCACCTGTTACTGCTACACCTCCACTCATCACACACCTCCACCTGTTACACCTCCACCTGTTACTTCTACACCCCACCTGTTACTTCTACACCTCCACCTGTTACCGCCACACCCCCACCTGTTACTGCCACACCTCCACCCAGCCACTGCTACACCTCCACCTACATGCTACACCTCCACCTGTTACTTCTCACACCTACCTGTTACTTCTACACACCTCCACCTGTTACTGCTACACCTCTACCTGTTACTGCTACACTCCACCTGTTACTGCTGCCACACCTCCACTGTTACTGCTACACCTCCACCTGTTACTGCTACACCTCCACCTGCCACTGCTACACCTCCACCTGTTACTGCTACACCCCCACCTGTTACTGCCACACCCACCTGTTACTTCTACACCCCACCTGTTACTGCCACACCCCACCAACACACCCACCCCATCTCCACCTGTTACTGCCACCTCCACCTGTTACTGCTACACCTCCACCTGTTACCACACACCCCCTCCACCTGTTACTTTCACACCTCTACCTGTTACCTTCTACACCTCCACCAGCACACACCTCCACCTGTTATTTCTACACCTCCACCTGTATCAACACACACCTCTACCTGTTACTGCACACCTCCACCTGTTTGCTACACCTCCACCTGTTACTTTACACCTCCACCTGTTACTTCACACCTCCACCTGTTACTGCCACACCTCCACCTGTTAACATTGCCATACACCTCCACCTGCCACTTTACACCTCCACCTGTTACTTCTACACCTCCACCTGTTACTCTACACCTCCACCTTACATTTCTAACCCCACCTGTTACTTCACACCTCCACCTGTTACTGCTACACCTCCACCTGCCACACCCTCCACCTGTTACTGCTACACCTCCACCTGTACCTAGCACCCCACCACACACAAGCACACCCCCACCTGTTACTTCACAACTCCACCTGTTACTGCTACACACCTCCACCTGTTACTGCTACACCTCCACCTGTTACTTCTACACCCCTACCCAGACTTCTCACACCCCACCTGTTACTTTTACACCCCTCCACCTGTTACTGCCACACCCTACCTGTTACTTCTACACCTCCACCTGTTACCTCTCACACCCCACCTGTTACTTCTACACCTCCACCTGTACCTACACCTCCACCTGTTACTCATACTCCTCCACATGCTAAAACATCCTCCACCATGTTTACTACACCCTACCTGTTACTGCTACTCCTCCACCTGTTACTGCTACACCTCCACCTGTTACTGCTACCTCCACCTGTTACTGCTACACCTCCACCTGTTACTGCTACACCTCCACCTGTTACTTTACACCTCCACCTGTTACTTCTACACCTCCACCTGTTACTGCTACTCCTCCACCTGTTACTTCTACACCTCCACCTGTCCACTTCTACACTCCACCACACTGCTACACCTCCACCCAGCCACTGCTCACACCTCCACCTCTGTTACTTACACCTCCACCCAAAGTACTTCACACCTCCACCTGTTACTGCACACCTCCACCTGTTACTACACTCCACCTGTTACTCTACACCTCCACCTCACTGCTACACCTCCACCTGTTACTGCTACACTCCACCTGTTACTGCTACACCTCCACCTGT
The DNA here is from genome assembly GCF_018991925.1 of Homarus americanus. Lineage (NCBI taxonomy): Eukaryota > Metazoa > Arthropoda > Malacostraca > Decapoda > Nephropidae > Homarus > Homarus americanus. Next base: position 20,307 of record NW_024732222.1, read on the forward strand.
TACTTTACACCTCCACCTGTTACTGCTACACCTCCAACTGTTACTAAGCAACTCCACCTGTTACTTTACACTTCCACCTGTTACTGCTACACCTCCACCGTTACCTACACCTCCACCTGTTACTGCACACCTCCACCTGTTACTTCACACCTCCACCTGTTACCACTACACCTCTACCACAAGAATTACACTTTTTGGTTGTCCAGTGTCTAAATGGCCAACACACACCTTGGTCAGTATTTTGGTGATCGACAGTACAGGAAACAGACGCCTGTTAACCCACACACGCTTGAGCGACAACACTCCAGATTTGTACCCAGATTTGCACCCAGAAAAATTTGTACCCAGATTTGTACCCAGATTGCATCCAGATTTGTACCAGATTTCAGTCCAGATTTATGTCACAGATTTGTACCCAGATTTGTATCCAGATTTGTACCCAGATTTGTACCCAATTTGTCCCAGATTTGTACCAGATTTGCACCCAGATTTGTATCCAGATTTGTACCCAGATTTATCCACCTTAATTTTAGTGATTTCACTTACACACATCTCATGTTTCCTGAGAGAACAGAAACACAAGTAAACAAGGGAAACAGAAACCCAAACTGGCTCACATGACCTGATTTGAGGTTCTGGTTCATGGGTTTGATACGGTGGTAGGTTCAGTGAATTTATTGTGTAACTTTAATGAATTAGCTAAAGTATTCTTGGAGGCAGAGTTGAGCACTAATTAGTCGTTAGAAGGCTCAGGTATTAGTGTTATGTTCAGTATTAAAACAAATAAAACTGTATTTTTTTCCTTGTTTAAATATATGTCTGTCTCTCCTTTCCTCCCCGCCCACACGTCTCTTTCCACATAAGCACTATCTCTCCCCCACACATCTCCCCCCCCCTCCCCCACACTGCCCTCCTCCCCCCACACGTCTCCCTTCCCCACACACTCCCCTCCCACATGTTCCTCCCCCCCCCACACCGTCTCCTCCCCCCCCACACGTATCCCTACCTCCCCCACACGTTTCTCCCCCTGCCCCACACCCCCCACTCCTCCCTCCTCCCCCCACACGCTCTCCCCCCCCCCACACTGCCCTTCTCCCCCCCCCCACATCGCCCTCCCCACATGTTCCTCCCCCCCCACACGTCTCTCTCCCCCCCCCACACAGCCTCTCTCTCCCCTCCCCCACATCACCCCCTCCCACATGTCCCTCCCCCACAATAAATCCCCACGCAGTAACCATCAAAATCCTGTAGAATTTCTTAAAGATGACCAGCGGGTAATACAAGTCGTTTTTAGTCTATACCAAAGTGTTTGTTAATCTGATGTATGCAATGACTATAAATCATCCCAATTAGATAACCGAACGCATCTTTCTGAGACACTCTAACACACACAAAACACACACACACACATCCATACACACACACACACACACACACGCACACGCACACATCTCATCATCCCCTCTCCCTCCATCCCAGAGAATTCCTCCTGAGATGGAGAATGATACAGAAGACAAGAACATTACACATTACTTACCACGACGAGAACCCACCTCCTCCCCTGCCCCCAAAAAACAAACAACAACAACAAATAAAAACGACATAAAAACAACAACAAAACACCACATCACTTGTCTACAGTGATCAGATTCTCATTCTCAAGCGAGATTTACGACCCATGCTGGGAGAGGATCGATCTTACTACTGCTTCGACCCCACCTTCCAAATTGCAGGAATCTTCTATCAGTCATACATGTCAATTTTTCCCCAAAACTCCCCTCTCTACACCCGTTGCACGAGAGAGAGCATGTAACTGAAACGAAGTACAATGA
>NW_024732223.1:0-9499 GCF_018991925.1 Homarus americanus
GAGTTTGCCTGCTGACCATGATGCGTTTATAACTATTATAAGAGCAAGTTCACCAGCAAGTCCTGCATTGCTGAGCAATGAGTAGGTTATACCATCACTGCCAGGAGCAATGTCTTTGCTTGTTTTCCTGGCCCTTCTGATTTCGTCTATAGTAAACAGACAGTCTGTAGTGTCAGCTTGTTTAATTGCATGCCTGACAACTACTTCTCTGTCCATTTGTACTTGCTGCAGATGAAGCCTTATTTCAGGAGGTAGTTGAGCTGATGACGAGCGTTCTGCAAAGTGCTCTGCCAAGCGATTTGCTTCCTGTAGTGGCTGGGGGTGGGCTGGAGATCTGGGCAATTTTCCTGTTGCTATCCTGAGTTTTCTCCAGAGTTCACTCAGGCTGGTGTGTGCATTAAAGGTTGCGCACCACTCGAGCCATTTGTCTTCCCTAATTTTCTGAGTAATTTGACGAGCATGTTGAACAGCAGCTCTCAAGAGTTTCACTCCCTCAGGGGAAGGGTATTGTCGGAGATGTCTTCTGAATGTGTTGATTTTGTGATTCTGTTCTCTGACTTCGTCATTGTAGAACCAGTAGTCTTTGTGGTGTCTATTTGTACGGTTTGTTTTTGGTATTGCTTTCTCTGCTGCATGTTGTATGGCACCAGTAAGGTCCTGGTTTAGTTGGTCAATATCTTCTGCTGGTTCATAGTTCGAAAACCATTTTTGGAGTTCATCTTGATATAATTTCCAATTTACTTTCTTGGTATTCCATCTGGGTGGCGGACGTGGGGGAGGAGGGAGTAGTTCTATTCTCAAAGTAGTTGTCGTTGCAAAGTGGTCACTGGTCAGTTCATCATCCACTTCCCACTGAGCCACTGGAACGAGCTCAGTGAAGATGAATGTGAGGTCCAGTGTTCCTCCCAGTATGTGTGTTGGTTCCCCAGTATTAATGAGCGTTATTTCTGGAACATCTGTCAGCAGTTCCACTAGGTGACGACCATCCAGGTTCATTCTTGTGGTCGAATTGATCATTGAATGGTGGGCATTGAAGTCCCCAGCAACGAGCACAAGTTCCTGTGTTTGGTAGGCGGTTGATATTGTATACTACAAGACTGTCGTTTGCCAGGTGTATCCGAATAGCTTGTGCCTCTACTCCATCTCCACAGTGAATTGGTTCTACTTCTGAACTGGGGATGGTCGCCCTGACGAGAATCATGCTGCCATGGGAGTTGGGCCCCTTTGGTACAGAGTACTGTTGGTATCCAGGCAAGCGGAATTGTTGATCTTTGGACATCAGGGTTTCTTGTAGAATGAAGACATCAATATTTTAGCTAAGGCTGCTGCTTGTACAGTATGCCGTTTGTTGGACAGGCCTTGTATATTCCACTGTGTTATCTTGAGATTACAAGGAGATGGGGCTATTCTGTCACTGTCTCCTCGTCGCTGGTGCTGTAGTTGCTCCCGGCGTTCATGGTCGAGTCGCTCTCCTCCTCGTCCGTCAGGAGAGGTGGCCGTTTCTTGGGCACCTGCTCTGAGGGAGGAGCAGGAGGTGGAATCTCGGGAGTTTTTTCTTCTCTCTTCAGGGTGCTGTCGCTCTTGTCTGTGATCGTGTGTTTGCTAACGGTCTGTGTTTGTTGTTCTATTCCTCGTGATCTGTTGCAAGGGGCTTGAGGCTTCACGGTTTTGAGTGATCTCTTGGATGGCAAGTTGTTCCTCGTGTCTGATATCTGTCTCAAGGGCGTCGTCTGTTCCACTTGTAGTTGTGGAGTTTTGGGGGTCTGGTCTTCCTGCATCTTTTCTGTGAGCTGTGTCATAACTGCGTTTATTATATTTTCGGTGCTGGTATCTTGTTTCTGCATTATCGTAGAGAAAGTCACTATCATAATAGTGATCATCTGTTTTATTTGTTCTTCGGTGAATGCCGCTTGTAGGTTGGCAGGCTGGGGTGTATTCAGTTGAGTGGTCGCCTGAAGGGGTCGCAGTGTCCCAGGCAATATGGTGTTCTCCACCAATACTGGAGTGTTCTGTCCTTTTACTGCTACACAGCTCTGGAGTTGCGGTTGAGGAGTCCACTGGTTTGTCATGGTTTTCTGCATGGACTGATTTTGTCCTGGTGTCTTCAATTTTGTCCTGTAGCCTGGTGAAGGAAGTGCAGGGAAGGAATCCTCTGACAGTTGGGGCGGAGTGGGTGTTGGGTTGACTATATTCTGTCGCTGTTGACCCCACACGAATGTGCTCTGAGGTGCTTCTGTTCTGTTTTGAACTTTTGCCATTGCAACTTTCATTCGCTCTCTCCTCTCTGGGCATGATGTGCTCCAAGCGTGATGTTTCTTTCACAATTTGGGCACTTGGCTGTCGTGATGGTTCCATCCTTGTGTTTCTGAGTACACATTTCTGTCATGTGGCTTTGGCTGCAAATGCCACATCTCACGTTTTTGTGGCACCTGGATTGGTGATGTCCAAATTTCTGACATTTGTAGCATCGTAGTGGTTCTGGGACAAAAAGGACGCAACTTGTAAGTCCCCCAGTTGCCTAGGTCTACCTCCTCTGGGACTATCCCCTTGATGTCCACTAGCACTTGCCTTGTCTGTGCTTTGTCCCGACTTGTAATACAGCGCTCTGCCTTGGTCACTTTTGAATGTTTTGTGACGACTTCTACAGGTAGTTCCAGAGGATATCGTAGTAGGACCATTCTGGTTGTTTTCTCCTTGGGGTCTAATGGTATTATCTTGATCGCCTTCCCGTTGAGATTGCTGACCTCGCTGAGGATCTTGGCTGTGTTGTGGTCTTGGGGGGAAAGTATCAAGTCTCCAACTAGATTGGGCTGCACACTGAACTTGATGTTCTTGTATTCCAGTTCCAGTGCTAGCACTACCTCGTATGCATGGTCGAACTCGGTTTCCTTGGGAATCTTGTACTTCATCACAGTCGAAATCGCGACGGTGGGTGGTTCTGCCACGGGGTGGATTGCTCGGGACATATTGGCCATGTCGGAGAAGTCGTCTTCCTTCCGAAGCCTCTTGTGGCATTTTCCTTCCATTGGTTACTTCTCTTTCGCTCGTCTTAAATCAATAAATTGACAATGAAGGCTCACTATACCTACCTAGTTCCTCGTTGCCCCAGGACCAGTGCCGCAGCCAACCCCCCCCCACCCAACGGGGGTCGTAGGGTGGTGGAATGACCTAACGACAGTGACAGTTCCCTCAGGGTTCGTTAATACTGGGAGAATCGGTGAGGGCACTAAGAATTGTGAGCAAAAAACACAGAGAAACAAGTAAGTCAATTCCACACAGAGGTGCGAAATGAGCAACAGCAATCACCACGCAGTTCGCGAGTGAGGCCTGGTTTGTTAAACTCGCGGCTGATTGGCTGGTAAGCAGACGGCATGAGATCAGCCAGCAGTTGTACACCTCCGGCCGCGCATGAGACCTAGTCTGCACTAACACTCCCCCCCCCCTCGACCGTACCATCCAACCGTGCATGGACCTCGCCTCACTTATTTTCCAGCTGACCTGTATATTTCAGATCCGTTCCTTCACCAATGACGACATTATCAAAATATTTGTACAAACTGATGAAGATGCCGACCTATTCCACTCCCCAGCAATGAACAACAGACTGAGGGACAATGGCCTAACGGTCCTCAGTTCACCGGAATACCGCGCAAAATGCACCCTCATATGTAGAAAAGTCATCCCTCAGATCCTTGACAACCCTAACCTATTGACAGAACTCAACTCACAAAACACCCCCCAAATGACATATGCAGCCCAGATGGGAACTCTCCCCATGTTAAAAATCACTACGGCTACTCAAACTGACGCCATCAAATTAAAATCATACGGAATAAAAATCGGCAGCAATATCATCCCCTCAAGAGACATTGAATTCCAACACTTCATACAAGTACACCAATGTTTCAATTGCTACCAATTCGGGCACAACACCAACCGTTGCAGTAACACAATAACTTGCTCAAAGTGTGCCAATCAAAGCCACTCATACCGAAACTGCACTGCCACGGTAACTAAATGCTGCAACTGTAAAGGCCCTCACGCTGCTATCAGCAATAAGTGCAAAATCAGACTCGACAATAGCACAACACCACTCCCTCCCCGCCGACCTTCACCTCCTACAGCACCCCCCACAGCACCACCTCCACCTCCCCACCACTCACTCCCTACTGCCTCGGCCCTCCCCACCCGCACTTACTGGACCAACAACGTGACCGCCCCCCCACCCTCCTCCGACATGGATGCAAAAATCACCACCATCATACTTCTGGCACATACCCTAAGCAACGGAAACAGGTCTCTTTTTCTGAAACTGGCAATTGATGGTTTGAGGGAGAACGGCCTCCCTACCATACACATTCCTGATTCCTTCAGAACCGGTCCCGACCTCATCTTCCCCACTGCCCCCATCCCCGACCGGACCAGCATGCCACCCCCTTCCCCCAGAGAAGCCACTGCAATCTCCCTCCGCCCCTCCACTTCTGCCATGCCCACATCTGACTTATCTCACCAACCTACTATTACCTCACCCACCGGAGTAATCAGTCGAAAACCTCCCGACCCCTCCACCTTGACCTTGCCTACACCTGACTTTTCCCACACGACTACGATGAACTCCCGAACCTCCAAAATCCGAACCAAACCCAATCTTCCTCTAACACCTCAGACTCCCAAGAATAAAATGGCTGCCCATCCCCCCACTGAAATGGTGGTCAAGACCACTAGACCTAAGAGGAAAAACACCTCCCCCCTTTCTTCCTACACACCTGACTGCAAAAGAATTATAAAATACACACATCCAACTAAATCTATAATTAAAGTAAATCTATTCGGCACTACCCCAAAGAAAACAGGAAACAACCCCGACACGAACCTAGCACACTCCACTCATCCTCCCGACTCCCCCACACACACAGTCACGTAACCGCCCATCCCTCACCTACATACACCTCACTCAGACCTCGCTCACAGTCACTCGACAAGTTAGACCTCATCCCTGCACCCCAGAATTTCAATCTCATATAAGTAACAAATTATACAACATGATCACCATTATGCAATACAACTGTAGAGCATATCACTCAAACAGACACGCCATCTCTCTCCTCATACAAGAGCACAACCCAGACATCCTCCTCCTTAACTCAACATGCACAAACACCAAAATCAAGCACTTCGGCTACACAAGCAGACAATCACCCCACGAACTATTCGAGGGCGTTGCAATCCTCATCAGATCCTCCATGAAACACGAATTCATCACCAACTTTGCTTTCAAACACTTCATGGCCGCCAAGATCTACACTCAACACGGACAGATTATCATCTGCACAACATACTCAAGACCTAACTCGCGTATCCCCTTCACAGACCTAAACTCCATCTTTAACAACTCACACCTACCTGTAATACTAATGGCCGACCTCAATGCACACCACACCGCATTCCAACACAACCGCATCGACCCCCTTGGCCAACAACTACACGCTTTGGTCACTCACAAAAACCTTCACCACATTGGCCCTTTCTTCCCCACATTCTACGCTGCTCACGGCAAAGGCACTCCAGACATCGTCATCACCAACACCCCTGCCCTCCAATTCCAACACTACATCACTCCCGGCCCCCTATCAGGCTCAGACCACATTCCCATCACTCTTCACCTCTCCAACAATCCCATCCTCCTCCCAACAACCTCACCTCAATACCAGTATCAACACGCAGATTGGGATGCCTTCAAAAAAACACTCTCTGAACAACAATACACACTCGACCTCGAACACCAACCCACTAGGATGATTGAGGAAACCTGGACACACCTTTTCAACACTATCACCGCCATAGCAGATACCCACATTCCTAAACACCGGTTCAAGAAAAAATACTCCTTCACACCCTCCATAAGAACTCAACGCCTACTTCACTGCTACAGGACACGATTCGAACTAAACAAACTTAACCTAGCACCAGTTTACACAGACATCTCCACACTAAGAACACACATCATCCATAGCCTCCGTCAAGATCATGAGGTTCACTGGGCAAAACTCGTAGAGGCTGCCCAGGAACACAGAACACATAACCCCCGAGAATTTTGGCAAAGGATCGCCAAGCTGAAAGGAACTGCAAAACCCCCCTTTGATCACCTGCTAGTAAATGGTAGGAAAATCAATGAGCCAGCCGACGTAGCACAAACACTAAAACAACACTGGGAACACATTTTCCACCCACACCCCCCCACACAACAAAGGTACATCTTAAACCACATAAACAACATCACCACACACATGCAAACACTTCACGACAGAACAACTCCTGACAACACAATAGATACCTCCACTCTCACACAGGACCACACCCTCACTGCTCCTTTCACCCCAACAGAAGTCGCACAAGCACTGGACAAAACCAAAAAGAAAACACCAGGTGACAGCAATATTGGTCAAGCAATCCTGAAGCACCTGCCCCCAGAAACAATCACAGCCATTACATACCTCTACAACACCCAACTGGCTACAGGATACTTCCCAAAGCTCTTTAAGACAGCCACAGCCGTCATGATACCTAAACCAAACAAAAACCCAACAGATCCTCAAAACTACAGACCGATCAGCATACTAGAAGTCTTAGGCAAAACTTTTGAAAGACTATACAACACCCGCCTCAGATACCACCTTGAAGATGAACAACTACTGTCCTACAAGCAGTTCGGCTTCAGAGCACACCACTCAACTCAAGACGCACTCAATATAATCACAAACTACCTCCACATGAACAAAGATGCATACAAGATAGCACTCATTACAAAAGACGTACAAAAAGCCTTCGACACAGTTTGGCACGATGGATTAAAGTACAAGATATGCACCAATTTTAACCTCCCTCAAAAATCACAACAATTACTATGTAACTTCCTAACAGACAGAAAAATGAGGATAAAAGTCACACCTGCCTACTCTGACCACTTCACACTGCATGCAGGAGTCCCACAAGGATCAGTCCTGTCCCCAACACTATACATTCTTTACACAAACGACTTACCCGACCCCTTACACATCGACTCTCTGACAATACAGTACGCCGACGATGTAACCCAACTAGTCAGACACAGAACTCTTGATCACCTAACAGACAAAGCACACAGGGAACTCGAACAAGTTACACAATGGGAACTCCGATGGCGAATACAAACCAACCCGAACAAAGCACAAATCACCTACTTCGGCACCAAAAGACGACAACCACGTCACATTTACCTAAACCCCTACATCGCCTACCCTTCACCTATAACTATCAAACGAACAAACACAATCCTAGGAGTCACATTCAACGACACCCTCACCATGACACTACACACCAATATGAAGACTTTGATCGCAAACAAAACACTCGGGAATATATACAGATTCAGAACCGCATCAATCAAAACCAAAACACACCTATTCAAAGCCCTCATACGCCCACTATTGACTTATGCACCTAACACACTCCAGCTAGCACCACCATCAAGCGCCAAGAAACTTCAAGTCATACAAAACAAAGCACTAAGATTCATCCATAACACACACTGGTCATCCTTCACCCGAAATAGTCATCTACATGAACTCAGCTCCCTCCCCCCACTTAACATCTACTGGAGACAACTAGGTGACAAACAAATAGAATCACTCCTCACTACTTACCCTCAATGGCAGGATTATTTCGACAACATCATACTCCCACGCAGATTCAGAGACAGAAATCCCTCCATACTAAACAGACCAAACACTCCCCTCCCACCTCCCTTGTATTAATAACTTCCCTATAACCACACCCAAAAAAAAAAAAATTCCCCCCCAAATTAAACCTAACCTCTCCTTAACCCTCACCCAACGATTCCTCCTCCCCCCTCACTCCAAACCCCACGCCACCTACTCAAACTCAAGACCACTCAAAAAAAAAAAAAAAAAAATCTAACCCACTCAACCTGCACTAACACTCCCCCCAAACAAAAGAAAAGAAAAGACCCTAACAATCCCCCCAAAATAAAAACCTAACATACCCAGCCGTTACTAGCAATCCCACACAAAAAAAAAAATAAAAAAATAAAAAATAAAAAAATAACCATTCTACCATTAACTAACCACACCCTATCACTCCTCCCAAAATAAAAACCTAACATACCCAGCCGTTACTAGCAATCCCACACAAAATAATAAATAACCATTCTACCATTAACTAACCACACCCTATCACTCCTCCCAAAACAAATACCTAACTTACCCATCCCATACTAACTCAGATGACATGTACGTTTCCCTTAGCCAATAAGGTCGGGGAGAGTTCCACAGTACCTGTACGCAAGCCCTCTCCCTCAAGAATGGGGCAGAACTCACAATACCTGCAAGGGCCTACCACGCAATTGCAGAAGTCCTTTACTAGCCAAAGGAAAGAAAGAATGCAATAATTAACCCAACTCTGCCAACCACTAACAAAACCTACAATCCTCCCAAAAGAAAAACTTAACCCACCCAACCTTACTCACAATCCCTCCTAAAAAAACAAAAAACAAAAAAACAAATATAACTCTCCATCCAATCACCTAATCAACTTTACCTTCAAATCCTCCCAAAAAGAAAAACTTAACCCACCCAATCTTATACAATCCTCCCAAAAAAAAAAAAAAAAAAAAAAAGCTAACCCACTATCCAATCACTGTCAACACCTTCTATCCTCCCCAAAGAAAAAACTTAATATACCCGACCTTTCTAACAAGCCCACACGACCCTCCTAAAAAAAAAAAAAAAAAAAAAAAAAAAAAAAAAAACCTGTGACTCAATACAACTATTCATTAGCAACACAAATCATATCACCTAAGGAATCCTTCCATACTATAAGTCTTAACCTCCAAATCCCCCCCCTCTCCTCGCCTCCCTCTCCTCTCCTCTCCTCCCCCCTCCTCCCGACAACCGAACCATACCTGACCTTATAACAATTATCCTAACCCTCCCCCTCTCCCCTTACTACATTTCCACGCAAACGCATACACACTCACACAACAACCCCCCCTAAGCAATTCTAATTCACCTCAAATCAACATACAACCTCCACCCCCGCCAATCCCCAAACACAAACTCCCCCCCCTCCCACAACCAATCTCCAAACACAACACCCCCGCCAGACAAAGCCTCTCATAACACCACAACTCTCCAAAACCAAATCAAACATACCCAACCTCTATACCAGCCACTGTCAACATTATCGACCTAACTCAAGACTGAAACCAAACAACCTATATCTCACTCATCTCCGTTCACAATTTGACAAAGCTCAAATCTGTCCCCTGCTATTACTAAATAACTCTCCTACGATACACTCATCCTTCCTTACTACGAATACTTTGACATTTCAAGCTCAAAGATTCAAAACTCTTCCTCCAACTCTCTCTGACATAGCTGAAAGACCCACAACTCTCAGAAACAAATCAAAACATACCCAACGTCTGTGACATCCAATTCTC
>NW_024732224.1:0-138679 GCF_018991925.1 Homarus americanus
AGGTGGGTGGTCAACAGTGGTCCTCTTGGCAAGATGCTGGACTCTGCCACTGAGTTAGAAATAAATCCGAGCTTTGAAAAAATCACAGTTGGCCCTCCACTCGTTGAGCTTGCACATACTGTCATTGACGACCTGAGTACTGACCAGTACTATGGTTACATGATTTGCAGTGCCATCAAAACTTGGGTCATGCCTGATAGACTTGCTTACCTGCAGATAGGTCCAGTCTCACATTCTAGGTGGCTCACAACGGCTCTCAGGTTCTGCAGAATTTGGGTCGCTCATCATAAACTGAAAGGGAACCAGCTTCACAACCTGAGACTTATTGTCCAATTCATCGTGAGTGTCTACTTGCCAAATTGGTTCAACACCAAGGTCAAGTCATCGTTCTCCGAAGGTCCGAGGCATGTTCTCTTCCAGCTTGAGCTCCTGAGGAGTCAGCCAAGGAAGGTTGTTCAGATTGTGGAGCAGACTGTGAGGAGATCTTCCTGGTATGCTCATCCCGAGGCAGTTCTGCAGACAATGCTCTGCAGTAAGGATGAGGAGGAGAGAAGAGTGGCAGTCAAAAAGATCTTGGATATGAGACTTATGAGAGGATCTGGGCATGACGAATCAGTTGGTGACGATTCCTTCAGGGTCAGGAAGACTCCTGAAGTCAATCTAGGTGCCAAGACCCTCACTGATCTCATAGATCTGGATAACATCCAGGCTGGCAGTGAGCCCCTCTTACCTGCAGCCTCACCAATGTTCAAGTCAGAGCTTTCCTGGACAACCCCATGCATGTCCCTGCCTGGCCCTCGCACACCCAGAGTATAGAGCGTTGTGTACAGCAAGTGAGAGAGGCCAGCAGTCACATGTACAGCCAGGAGAGGAGGGAAGGCTACATCCGAGCTCAGGTGGTCAGCAGGGAGGTGATGAGTAGAAACAGAAGCAAGAAAGACATGTTCTCTATGGTGTGCAGCAACACCGGGTCGTAGTAGTAAAACCGGTTTTTGTATTTGATGATTTTGTTTTCTGAAGGAATATTAAATTTAATAAATGTGTCAAGATCATTCGTTTCACTATTCTGGATCATTTTCATCCTAATAAATTAACCTGATACATTTACTTTACTTTAAATAAGCTATTTAGTGGTGTTAGTAAAAGGGTGGGAATACTGAATTTTCATAAGATTTCAAGTTAAAATTTACCTAGCAAAAAATAAAAACTTTTCAAATCTGAAGATATCACTCGATTCTGCACATAGAACTACATCATTAATACCATGGGCCGATTTTTCAAACTAAAAAAAAAAAAAATTCGCCTCCGTATGACACACCCTACTCCCCATGCTGGCAAAACTTGCCGGCTGAGGGGAGTCGGGTCTAAGGAGGGGACCTTTGCGGGAGTCAAGAGCACCTAAGGGCACGTCTGTCCTCTAACCGCCCCTCCATGGCGACGGCGCAAGCCGAGATGCGCATGGGAGGGCGGCATGGACACACTTCACTCAAAGTAAAACAAGGACGGGGAAACGGAATGCTGGTTAGTTGTAGAGTTGTCAAAGAGGAATGGAGCGAGTTGGAGGAAGAGTTTTGAATCTTTGACCTTGAAATGTCACAGTATTCGTAGCAAGGAAGGATGAGCGTATCGTAGGAGAGTTTTTAGTGATAGCAATAGACAGATTTGAACTTTTTTGTCAAAATTTGAATGGAGCTTAAGAGTTTTTTTTATGAGTGTATGATTAGGTTTTGTTTGGGGGGGTTCTTGTGTATAGAGGTTGGTTGGTTTTAATTGGGGGGGCTGGGCTTTTGGGGTCGGTAAGTTGACTTGTGGAGTGATAGTTGTTGTTGAGGGAGGAGTTGTTGAGTTAGGTTGTTTTTATTGAGAGGGGTTGTCACTAAGGTTGGTATGTTTGGGTTGGTTCTGGATAATTGTAAGTATTTCTGTGCGGCTTTGTGTGGGGGTTGGGGGGGCTGTTGTGTTTGGAGGTTGGTTGGTATTTTATTTATTTATTTATTTTTTTTATTTTTTTATTTATTTGTTTATTTATATATATATATATTTTTTTGGGATGGGGTCTGGAGGTCGGGTATGTTGATTATGGTGAGATAGGATTGCTTAGGGAGGATGTTGTGTGTGTATAAAGAAAGGTTGAGTTTATTTATTTATTTCTTATATTTTTTTTGGCGGTGGGGAGGGGGGAATTGTTAGTAAGGTCAGATAAGATAAATTTTTTTGGGGGGGGATGACTGTAGGTTTGGTTAGTGATTGGTTGAGTTGTGTTATTTATTTTATTTTATTTTATCTATTTATTTTATTTTTATTTTATTTATTTATTTATTTTTTCTGTGAGCTTATACAGGCTTTCTGCATTTGCGGGGTGGGCTTTTGCAGGTATTGTGCACTCCCCACGGGACCTCATTGGCGACACTTCCTCTGCAAGGACAGCCTCATTCCTTGAGGCCCGAGCGGCGTTACTTCTTCTGCAAGGACAGCCCCATTTCTTAAGGGAGGATAGTCTCATTCCTTGAGGGAGGGCTTGTGTACAGGTTCTATGCACCCCTCCCTGACCTCATTGGCTAAGGGAGGCGTCCAAGTCATCTGTATGTCAGCATGGGATGGGTATGTTAGATTTTTTTTTTGGAAGGAGTGGTAGGATGTGGTTAGTGAATGGTTGAGTTGGGTTATTTTTATTTTGGGTAGGATTGTTAGTAAAGGTTGGGTATGTTAGGTTTTTATTTTGGGGGGATTGTTAGGTCATGGGCGGGTATGTTAGGTTTTAGTCTTTTGAGGACGGGGATTGTTAGGTTTTGGACGGGTGTGTTAGGTTTTTGCTTTAGGAGAAATGGATGGGTGTGATTTGTTTTTTATTTTCATTTGGTTTTTTTGGGGGGGGTTGTTAGTGGAGATTGGATAAGTTAAGTTTTGCTTGGGATGAGTAGTTGGGAGTTATTTTAGGGGAGATGTGTTAGGTTTTGCTTTGGGGGTGGTTGTTGGGTATGATTAGGGGCTTGTTGTGTTGTGTATAGGGAGGGTCAGGTATGGATTATATTTTTTTTTAGCAGAGGTTGGGTGAGTTAGGTTTTGCTGGAAAGGAGTGGTTGGGTGTGGGTTTGGAGGGGTGTTAGGTTTGATTTGGGGGGAGGTTGTTGGGTATGGTTTGGGAGGGTGTTAGGTTTTGATATGGGGTTGGTTGTTAGTTAGGTTTTTATTTGGGGGTTGGTTGTTGGGTATTATTAGTGGTTGGTTGTGTTGTGTATAGGGAGGGGCATCAGGTTGCTGTATCTGGCTGTTACTAATATAGGGGAGGTGGGTAGGGTGTGTTTCATCTGTTTAGTATGGAAGGTTTCCTATTTTTGAGTCTGAGCGGGAGTATGATGTTGTCGAAGTATTCCTGCCATTGAGGGCAAGAAGTGAGGAGGGTTTCTATTTACTTGTCTCCTAGTTGTCTCCAGTAGATGTTGGGTGGAGGGATGGAACTGAGTTCATGTAGGTGTCTATTTGGGGTGAAGGATGACCAGTGTGTGTTATGGATGAATCTTAGTGCTTTGTTTTGTATGACTTGAAGTTTCTTGGCGTTTGTTGGTGCTGCTAGCTGGAGTGTGTTAGGTGCATATGTCAGTAGTGGGCGTATGAGGGCTTTGAATAGGTGTATTTTGGTTTTGATTGACGCCGTTCTGAATCTGTGTATATTTCCGAGTGTTTTGTTTGCGATTGCTGACTTCGTCATGAAGTGGTGTGCCATGGTGAAGGGTGTCGTTGAATGTGACTCCTCGGATTGTGTTTGCTTGACAGTAATGGGTGTAGGGTTGTCGATGTATGGGTTTAGGTACATGTGACGGGGTTGGCGTCTTTTGGTGCCGAAGTAGGTGATTTGTGCTTTGTTAGGGTTAGTTTGTATTCGCCATAGGAGTTCTCATTGAGTAACTTGTTCTAGCTCCCTGTGTGCTTTGTCTGCTAGGTGGTCTAGACCTTGTTTGTGTCTGACTATTTGGGTTACGTCGTCGGCGTACTGCATTGTCAGAGACGATGTGTAAGTCATTTGTGTAGAGAATGTATAGAGTTGGGGACAGGACTGACCGTTGTGGGACTCCTGGTTTCAGTGTGAAGTAGTCCGAGTGAGCGGTTGTGAATTTTATCCTCATCTTTCTGTCTTTGATTTTTAAGGGAGGTTAAAATTGGTAGATATTTTATACTTTAATCCTTCGTGCCATACTGTGTCGAAGGCTTTCTGTAAGTCTTTTGTGATGAGTGCTGTCTTGTATGTTCCTTTGTTCAAATGAAGGTAGTTTGTCATTATGTTGAGTGCGTCTTGAGTTGAGTGGAGTGCCCTGAATCCGAACTGCTTGTAGGACAGTAGTTCTTCATCTTGAAGGTGGTATCTGAGGAGTGTGTTGAATAGTCTTTCAAAAGTTTTGCCTAGGACTTCTAGTATGCTGATCGATCTGTAGTTTTGTGGGTCTGTTGGGTTTTGTTTGGTTGAGGTATCATGATGGCTGTGGCTGTTTTAAAGAGTTTTGGGAAGTATCCTGTAGCCAGTTGGGTGTTGTAGAGGCATGTAATGGCTGTGACTGTTTCAGGGGCAGGTGCTAGGATTGCATGGCCTATGTTGCTGTCGCCTGGTGTTTTCTTTTTGGTTTTGTCAAGTGCTTGTTTGACTTCTGTTGGAGTGAAAGGAGCAGTGAAGATGTGGTCCTGTGTGAGTGTGGAGGTATCTATTGTATTATCAGGAGTGGTTCTGTTGTGTAGTGTTTGCATTTGTGTGGTGATGTTGTTATGTGGTCTAAGATGTGCCTTTGTTGTGTGAGGTGGGGGGGGGGGTGAAAAATGTGTTCCCAGTGTTGTTTTAGTGTTCGTACTACGTCAGCTGGCTCTCTGATTGTCCTACCGTTTATTAGTAGGTAATCGAAGGGGGCTTATCACTTTTAGCTTGGCGATCCTTTGCCAAAATTCTCGGGGGTTATGTGTTCTGTGTTCCTGGGCGGCCTCTACGAGTTTTGCACAGTGAATGTCATGCTCGTGTCGGAGGCTGTGGATGATGTGTGTTCTTAGTGTGGAGATGTCCGCATGTACTGGCGTGAGGGTAAGTTTGTTTAGTTCGAATCGTGACCTGTAGCAGTGAAGTAGGCGTTGAGTTCTTATGGAGGGTGTGAAGGAGTATTTTTTCTTGAACTGGTGTTTTGGTATATGAGTGTCTGCTATGGCGGTGATTGTGTTAAGGAGTTGTGTCCAGGTTTCCTCAATCTTCCTTGTGGGTTGGTGCTCGAGGTTGATTGCGAATTGTTGTTCAGAGAGTGTGGTTTGGAAGACATTCCAGTCTGTGTGTTGATATTGGTATTTGGGTGTGGGTGTTGGAAGGAGGATGGGATTGTTGGAGAGGTGAAGTGTGATTGATATGTGGTCCGAGCCTGATAGGGGGCCGGGTGTAATGTAGTGTTGGAATTGGAGGGCTAGAGTGTTAGTAATGACGATGTCTGGCGTACCTCTGCCGTGACCAGAGTAGAATGTGGGGAAGAAAGGTCCAATGTGGTGAAGATTTTTGTGTGTGACCAGTGGGTGTGTAGTTGTTGGCAGTGGGGGTCGATGCGGTTGTGTTGGAATGCAGTGCGATGTGCATTAGTGTATTGTTAAATATGAAGTTTAGGTCTGCGAAGGGAATGAGTGTGTTTGGTCTTGTGTATGTTGTGCAAATGATTATCTGTCCGTGTTGAGTGTCAATCTTGGCTGCCATGAAGAGTTTGAAGGTAAAGTCGGTGATGAATTTGCGTTTGATGGAGGAT
This sequence comes from Homarus americanus, assembly GCF_018991925.1. Taxonomy (NCBI): domain Eukaryota; kingdom Metazoa; phylum Arthropoda; class Malacostraca; order Decapoda; family Nephropidae; genus Homarus; species Homarus americanus. The sequence goes on from NW_024732224.1 coordinate 5,760, forward strand.
CTGATGAGGATTGCTACGCCCTCGCGTACTGTTCGTGGGGTGACTCTCTGCTTGTGTAGCCGAAGTGTTTGATTTTTGGTGTTTATGTATGTTGGGTTGAGGAGGAGAATGTCTGGGTTGTGTTCTTGTAGGAGGAGAGAGATGAAGTGTCTGTTTGAATGATATGCTCTACAGTTGTATTGCATAATGTTGATCATGTTAGTGTGGGTGTGTCTAGTTTGTTCTTGTTTACTTATATGTGATTCTGGGGCGCAGGGAGGGTGCTTATGTTGTCGGGTGACTGTGAGCGTGGTCTGTGTGTGGTGTGTGTAGGTGAGGGATGGGCGATGACGTGACTGTGTGCGGGGGAGTGGGGTGAGAGGGGGGTGTGGGCGAGGGTCGTGTCGGGGTGGCTTCCTGTTTTCCTTGGGGAACTGGGGAAAAGATTTTTATTTTATTATCGATTTTGTTGAATGTGTATAATGTATCGTTTTTTTTTTCTCTCGGGTGTGTAGGGAGAGCGAGGAGAGGTGTTCTTCCACTGGGGTCCGTGTTAGGGTTGTGGGGGGGATGGACTGAAATTTTGTTTTGGGGTGTCTGTGGTGCATGGGCAGGGTTGTGTTTGGTCTAGGAAATAGGAGACCATCAGGAAGCAAGAAGAAGCTGACCGGCGTCCCACTAACCAGCTCAGTGAGATTAAAAGAAGCTTGGAATTTTCGCAAGGGGAAATAAGTGACTTACAAGCAAAGTTGAACGTTGAAGCTAAAGAGAACTGAACACTCAAGACCCAAGTTCAACAGCTGAGTGAGGAAATTTACAAGCTCAAAACGGAACTAACGACAACAACAGACCGGGTGGATTATGTGGATGACATAAGAGGCGAAACAACCTCAGGATTGCCGGAGTCCCTGAAGATATCCACGAGAACTGAGAGTCATCCAGTGCAAAATTTCACGCACCATTTTAAACATCCTGGAGTAAAGTTTGACCGTGTTAAACGCGTCGGGAAACCCAACTCGTCCCGCCCCCGCGACATCATAACAAAACTCTCATCCCCCCCTGGCCGTGAAAAAGTGCTTTATCAACGCAGTACACTGAAAGGCACCACTATCTTCGTCAACGAGGATCTCTGCCCAGGTGCGACTAAAGCCCGTCTACATCAAATGGACCAGTTTAAAGAAGCCAGGAAACAAGGGAAACATGTGACGTTCAGTCATAAAACCCTTGTTGTGAGGAATAGGGCAAGTGGACACCCGCCCCCACTCACCCACCCGCTGTACCAACCCCCCCAAGCCCCTCGAGAACCCCCTCCCCACTGAGGGGGAACCAGCCACTGTCGCTATCACCTGAGGAGTTCCCCCCCTCTGCCGGCCAACCCGAGTATTACACATCTACCCTCTGTGGTGGAAACCAGCAACCCTCAAAACCGAGTGACAGGCGCACCTCCCACTCTATCTGGGAATCACCCTCAACAGTACCGGTCATCCTAATTCTGCTGGTTGTAGCACTTGTGAGTACGTCACCCCCCCACTATTATAATTTTCATGGATCTTCCTTTTTCACACCTCAGTGACCCTGAGTTTTTACTGTTCCTTAATCAGTATCAATGTCCCCACAATTCCCTTAGATGTGCTAGATCGTATGTGTTACACCCCATTTCCCAATGGTGTCGACACAACTCTCCCTCATATCGATCCTGATGTCTTTCTACAAAACCCACTGGGTTACACCAACCCAAACTGTAACTATTACTTTCCTGACTCTCCCGAGTTTAGTTCTAGTCTTCTACTACCTCATTCCTTCTCCTTGATTAGCCATAACATCAGCAGTATTCCCCTTCATCTAGATACCTTTTTAGATCAGTGTTTATCTTCTATTGTCCACAAATTTGATGTACTTGGGTTCTGTGAGACCAAACTCACTAACGATATTGACCATTTGTATAACATTCCTAATTATAAAAGACACTGCGTCAACACGTCACGACACAGTGGTGGTGTCGCCCTATATGTTGATATCAAGTATAACACTTCTGTAAGAGATGATTTAAAGGTTCAGGAGGAGTACATGGAGAGTGTTTTCACTGAATTACGTAACGACACACTAATGTAAGGAATTTTCTTGATAAATTTTCGTAGCTTATCTCGATCATAAGTTCAGAGAGGAAACGTTGCTACATCACAGGCCTTCTAAACTCTTCTTCAACACTATAACCAAACCCACTAGAGTAACTGCCACCTCTGCCACTGTGATAGATCATATCTGGACTAACAACACTCCTAACAATCTTGCAAGTGGAATTATTTATAACAATATCTCAGATCACTTCCCAGTTTTTGCCATGTATAAAACAGCCACAAGACCTGAAAGGTCTAGTAGAGTCTCGGTACAATACAGAGACTACTGCGCCGACAACAAGCTCCTTTTTTAAAACAACCAAATGAATGCTAACTGGGATCTTGTCTATGCCTCCGACAACCCTAACGTGAAGAGCTGCAACTTCTCTTGCATCTTCATTGCTTGCTTTGATAAATGCTTCCCGCTCAAGACTAAATCAGTGAAAACTGTATCCATTTCCAAACCCTATATCACAAGCGAAATTAAGATAATGATAAAAGAAAAACACAAACTCCAAAGGAAATTTGCAAAAAGACCCATAACTTTCGGTGATGCTTACCGAAGTATCAGAAATAGAGTAACTCAAGCAGTTAGTAATGCCAGACGTAGCTATTATACAAATAAGCTCCAGTCGGCATCAGGCGACGGTAAGAAACGCTGGAATGTCATAAATTTTATTCAGAATAGGAACACTCAGCTTTCGGTCCCCCACTCAGCTTTTATGATAAATGATTCAGTTGTAACGGAACCCTCCCTCATTGCCAACCACTTCAATTAATATTTTATTAATGTTGGCAAAAATCTTGCAGAGAGCATTCATGATCACCATGAGGAATTTAGAGACTACCTGCAAAACAGACAGCAAAATGAGCTGTTCTTTTCCCCTGTCACAGCAGATGAATTACTGGCCATCATAAACATGTCCAAAGATGCAGCAGCAGGCGACGCCAATATACCAATAAGCATCATTAAGAAAGTAGCCCACTTATTACTACCTGTTCTCCTACACATTTGTAACTCCTCCTTCACTAGTGGTCTCTTTCCGGATAAACTGAAAATTGCTAAAGTTCACCCAGCATATAAAAAAATCTGGGGACAAAGGTATCTTCAAGAATTACCGCCCCATATCATGGGAGTGATATACATGTCCCCAAGTCTTGGGAAAGAAGCAGCTCAGCCCATATGGCAGGAAATGAGTAGGGCAGCAAAATATAACAACCTGTGCATTATGGGGGATTTCAACTTCAGAAATATTGACTGGGACAACATTGTAGGTGACTATGATTCTGAAGACTTCCTAGACGCAGTACAGGACAATTTTTTGAAACAACTAATTACAGAATCCACTAGAGGTGACGATATATTCGACCTAGTATTAACAAATAAAGAAAATATTATCAGAGATATCACAGTAGGGGAAGAACTAGGTAACAGTGATCACAGAGAAATAAGGTTCACCCTAAATTGGGAAACGAAAAACAATGACAATATGGTCAGAGTCCCAAACTTTCGGTTGGTGGATTATCAGGGGTTAAGAAGGTACCTAGGTGAGGTCACCTGGGAACAGTCATATGAACATAAGAACATAAGAATGGAGGAAACTGCAGCAGGCCTATTGGCCCATACTGGGCAGTCCCATTTACACCCAACCCCTATTGCTCATATAAGCATCCAACCTATGTTTGAAGCTATCCAGCGTATTCGAGTTAATGATGATATTTGGTAACTTGATCCACTACTCTGTTTCCAAACCAGTGTTTACCAATTTCCCGCCTAAATCTAAATTTGTCTAATTTAAAACCGTTGTTACGAGTTCGCTCCTGGTTGGATAGTTTGAGTACCTTTGTAAGGTCCCCTTTGTTTAGCCCCTCGCTCTACTTCTCTCGAGGGAGTGCAAATTAAGACGCTTAAACCTGTCTCTGTACTCAAGGTTCCTAATGCCCGGGATTAGTCTTGTCATTCTCCTCTGGATTCTTTCCAAGGATTCTATATCCATTCTGTAATACGGTGACCAGAACTGCACTGCGTAATCCAGGTGAGGTCTCACAAGCGCAAGATATAATCTTAAGATGACCTCGCTAGTCTTGTAACTAACACTCCTTTGTATGAACCCAAGTACTTTATTAGCCTTGTTACGAGCAAAAACACAACAATTGATCATGACTATAGTATATTCACTAGTATACTACATAAAGCACAAGAACAAAATATACCATACAAAAAAATTAGGTCAAATAAGAATGAGCCAAGGTGGATGACCAGAAAACCTAAACATGATGTTGGAATAAAGAAAGGAATTTATAAGAAATTAAAGGGAGGGGAGGAGCAGCTCAGAAACTGGTATAATGAACTATCTAGGAATGTTAAGAAAAATGTAAGGAAAGCAAAGAGAGACTATGAAATCAGAATAGCAAGAGAATCCGAGGCGAATCCCAAGGGATTTTTCCAGGTATATAGAACAAAAGATAAGGACAAAGTTGGGCCTTTAATGTCAGGGAGAGGGGAAGTGACAAATGGCAGTGAAGAAATAAGCAAAGCATTGAACAGCTACTTCTTATCAGTTTTCACAGAAGAAATTTGAGAGGAAATTCCAGAGGTGGAACTGATATTTAGGGGAAAGGAAGAAGAGAAATTAAAGAATATCACTATCAGAAAAGAGGATGTTCTTAAGAGGATAAATAAACTAAAGAAGACAAAATCCCAAGGGCCGGATGAAATTTTCCCTCGAGTCTTGAAAGAGTGTAGGGAACAGATCACTATCCAAGGGGGATAGATCACTATCCTCTAACTACTGTCCAATCAGTCTAACATCAATTGTAGGCAAATACTGGAATCAATCCTTTCAAACTCTATTCGAAACCACCTGGAGAAGCACAAATTGATCAATGATTCCCAGCATGGCTTCACAAGCAGGCGTTTATGTCTAACTAATCTATTAACATTCTTTTCATCAGTTTTCGAATCGGTGGACGAGGGGCACAATTATGATGTGGTATATCTCGACTTTAGCAAAGCCTTCGACAGAGTCCCCTACGAAAGACTTATAAGAAAGGTAGAAGCACATGGCATTAAAGGTAATATTCTAAAATGGATTGGGGTGTGGTTACAGGACAGGAAACAGGGAGTGAGCATTAACGGCATTTAAATCCCATTGGAGCAACGTCACTAGTGGAGTTCCCCAAGGCTCAGTACTTGGACCATTATTATTTATTATATACATAAACGATATAGATATCGGCATAGACAGCAACATAAGTAAATTTGCTGATGACACTAAAATAGGTAGTGTAGTTATATCTGACGAGGATTCCGCAAAACTACAGGAAGATCTAAACAAATTTTTCGAATGGTCTGAAAAATGGCAGATGAAATTCAATGTGGACAAATGTAAAGTACTCAGTATAGGAGACGTAAACAGGGAAACCAGTTACCAGATGAACAACGATGCCATTGAGAAATCCGACTGCAAGAGAGATTTAGGAGTAATGACAAGCAGGAATCTTAAGCCAAGTAAACAATGTGTTTTTGCTCGAAACAAGGCTAATAAAGTACTTGGGTTCATACAAAGGAGTGTTAGTTACAAGACTAGCGAGGTCATCTTAAGATTATATCTTGCACTTGTGAGACCTCACCTGGATTATGCAGTGCAGTTCTGGTCACCCTATTACAGAATGGATATAGAATCCTTGGAAAGAATCCAGAGGAGAATGACAAGACTAGTTCCGGGCATAAGGAACCTTGAGTACAGAGACAGGTTAAAGCATCTTAATTTGCACTCCCTCGAGTGATGTAGACGAGGGGCGACATGATAGAGGTGTATAAATGGAAGTCAGGGCTAAACAAAGGGGACATTACAAAGGTACTCAAACTATCCAACCAGGAGCAAATTCGTAACAATGGTTTTAAATTAGACAAATTTAGATTTAGGCGGGAAATTGGTAAACACTGGTTTGAAAACTGAGTAGTGGATGAATGGAACAAGTTACCAAATATCATCATTAACTCGAATATGCTGGATAGCTTCAAACATAGGCTGGATGCTTATATGAGCAATATGGGTTGGGTGTAAATGGGACTGCCCTGTATGGGCCAATAGGCCCGCTGCAGTTTCCTCCATTCTTAAGTTTTTATGTTCTTATGTTCTTAAATTTATTTACAAAATCATTAGACACGGGAGTTGTGCCAGATTTGTGGAAACAGGCAAATGTAGTACCCATATTCAAAAAGGAGACAGAGCATCAGCGTCAAATTACCGGCCGATCAGTTTGACGTCAGTAGTGGGGAAATTTCTTGAATCAATTATAGCAGATAGCATCCGATCGCATTTAGAGAAAAGCAAATTAATATATGACTCTCAACATGGGTTTGCAAAGGGAAAATCTTGTCTAACAAATCTGCTGACGTTTTTTAGGAAAGTCTTCGAGGTAGTAGATAATGACGAAAATTACGATGTTATTTACTTAGACTTTAGCAAAGCATTAGACAGAGTACCGCATCAGAGGCTTCTGAGAAAAGTTAAGGCTCATGATATCGAGGGGAAAGTTTTAAATTGGATAAAATCATGGCTCACCGATAGAACGCAGAGGGTCAGCGTAGATGGTGTTAAATCTGAGTGGGGCTGAGTAACCAGTGGGGTACTCCAGGGGTCAGTACTATGCCCACTCTTGTTCATAATCTACATAAACGATCTAGATACTGGGATCAACAGTGACATAAGCAAGTTTATGGATGACACCAAAATAGGGCGGCAGATTAATTCAGGGCAGGATGCAATTGCACTACAGGAGGATCTAAATAAACTGCAAGGGTGGTCTGAAAAATGGCAAATGAAATTCAACACCAGCAAGTGCAGCGTACTTAATATTGGAAGAACAAATACTGTCAATGTATACAGCCTTAACAACATCAACCTAGAGAAGTCGACTTGTGAAAGAGACCTAGGGGTACTTATAAGCCCGGACCTGCGGCCTAGAAAACAGTGCATTAATGTTCGAAATAAGGCAAACAGAGCATTAGGTTTTATATGCAGAAGTGTAAGTAATAAGAGTGCAGAGGTCTTATTGCAACTATATCTTGCGCTAGTCAGACCGCACCTCGATTATGCGGTTCAGTTCTAGTGCCCTTGTTATAGAATGGATATCAATTCACTAGAGTCGGAGCAGCGAAGAATGACGAAAATGTTTCCGGGACTTAGAAACCTTCCATATTAGGATAGGTTAATGAAACTAAACTTGCATTCCCTAGAAAGACGAAGAGTGCGGGGAGATATGATAGAAGTATTTAAGTGGGTGAAAGGAATCAATAAAGAGCGATATAGATAAAGTTCTTATAATATCCGAGCAGGATAGGACTCGGAGCGACAGATTTAAGTTGGATAAGTTTTGGTTTAGGAGGGAGATAGGAAGGAACTGGTTCACAAATAGGGTGGTGGACGAGTGGAACAAGCTTAGCATCTTTGTAGTAAGTGCTGGAACGCTGGAAAGTTTCAAAAGGAGGCTGGATAGATTCATGGATGATAGAGAGTGGGAGTAACTCTCGACAGGAGCTGCCATGCACAGGCCAACCGGCCTATTGCAGACTCCTTATTTTCTTATGTTCTTTCTTATGTTATCAGTCCTTCCAGCCTTGAGTAAGATACTGGAGAAGCTAACATGTAGTAGACTAAATTCCTTCTGCAATGCCAATAACATCTTTACAGACTCTCAGTTTGGATTTAGAGCTACATGGTCGACTGAGAGTGCTCTGCTTCCTTTACTAATGACATCTTAAATTCCTTTGATGGCAGTCAGTTAACAGTCGGTATATTCTTGGACCTCTCTAAAACCTTCGCTACTGTCGACCATACCATCATCCTTTCAAGGCTTGAACATTACGGTGTTAGAGGCTTGTCCCACAATTGGTTTACCTCCTATCCCTCCAACAGGAAGCAGTATATCTGCTATAATAATCACCAATATAACTCCTCGCCAATCTTATATGGCGTCCCCCAAGGTTCCATTCTCGGTCCAGTAATGTTTTTGTTGTACATAAACGAAATAGTCCACGCCAGCACACTCATAAAATACAACTTATTTACAGACGATAGTAATCAATATGCCAGCAACTCAGACCTCCATTCCTTGATGAGAACTATGAACACTGAATTGACTAAAGTCAGGACCTGAATAATAAGTAATAAACTAACCTTAAACCTTCAGAAAACCCACTACACGATCTTTCACAGAAGGAAAAACTTACCCCCAGACTTGAACCCCCTGTACCTTGGTAATAAAGTCCTCAAACGAGAACAATTTACTAAATTCCTCGGAGTTATTGTGGATGAGAAACTTAACTGGAGAAACCACAAACAAGTCATTCACAGTAAAGTCAATAAACAGTGAGGTATCATGTATCACACTCGACAGTCACTCACTCTCACAGCAATGAAAGAAATCTATCATGATCTTGTTTACCAACACCTGATACACTGTCACACACCATGGGGGCCTCTGGCTCTTCAAACACACACAATCCCTGGTTACTACACAAAAGAGAGTTGTACGGACAATGACCTACTTGAAAAAAAAATCACACAAACGAAAAATTTGCGAAATTGAAAATGTTAAAATTCGAAGGTATTAACACCTACTGCTGTGCCTTCTTTGCTTACAAATCTATCAATCACTTGCTTGATAATAATTACTTCCAGTGCCGGAGTAATCAGAGATACAACTTAAGGCACCCAGAGCTACTAATTCCACCCCCCATGCGCCCCTCTCAGTCCCAGACCTCCACAAAATATCACGGTGTGAAGGAACAACTTACCCCCACCCATCCGAGCAAAGACTGCGCTCCCTTCCTTTAAATCATCTCTTAAAAAATATCTATTGTCTAGGTATTAATATTTCTTGTAACACCTACTATATTTACAGTACCTGTTTTTATTGTACGATCAAAACCGTTTTATCGGAAATTATCATGTAAATAGATAAGAAATTACCATTGCAATAAACATAATTGCCAACTAGACATAATCCTGACAGCTCTGTCCTCTTGTTCAACCTTAATACTGCACAACCCATGTTGTACTGCTCCCCCCATTATACTTATGTTTTCAATATATATATATATATATATATATATATATATATATATATATATATATATATATATATATATATATATATATATATATGATAATCACATGCCCACACATACTCACCCCTGAAGATGAATTACACGAAAGCGCTTGGGAACTTGTGTTTTCTTTTTCCTTGTGGTTATCAGCATATACCTAGATCACGCGCACCTACAGTGATTTACTTGCATATATATATATATATATATATATATATATATATATATATATATATATATATATATATATATATATATATATATATATATATATATATATATATATATATATATATATATATATATATATATATATATACATATATATATATATATATATATAATATAAAAAAAATTAAAAAAGAAAGTAAAATAATAAAATAAATAAATATTGAAGTAATAACCGTGGTAACATTATGAGATGTTCTTATTACCACCATGCTATTGTACTATTCCAGATGATACTAAATGTTACGTAATACTTCCTTGAGATAAATGTACAGTATATATCAGGTGCCTAAAAGAGAGCTCAGGTTCTCAACTGGCTCAGCCATGTTAATATTGTTATTATTATCCACTCTGTATCTGTGTTTTTCTGGCTAAATAAACTGTTTCAATTCAATTGTTTCAATTGAAATACCTAATCAAAATTCTAGGTACCGACTTAAACAAACAATGTACTGGAAATACTCTGTAACATTCATTGCCATAATATCAAAATCACCCTTTGTGACCTCTACTCTGTAATCCTTTTGGTGCTACCGCTCCCAGGATGAATATGGGGTGCACAATAAACTAACTGCTGTCTGCGGCAAAATTAAAAAAAAAACGTAACGTAACATAACCTAACCTAACCTAACCTAACCTAACCTAACCATCACAATACCATAAATGTGTGTGTGTGTTCAAGCTAACAGACAGGAACCAACTGAATGAACCCGTGTGTTTACCATATGGTCAATAGACGGTCCTGAGATACTGGCTGTGTGTGGAGGTGGTCAGTGGGAGGTAGGGAGAGTCACTCGTCCATCTGTGATAACAATGGTAAGTAATTTAGTTGGTCCTCTCCCCTCCCATTACGTCCACGTCACCCCTCCCATCCCCCCTCCCTTCCCTCATTCCCTTCCTTCCTCCCTTCTCATCCTCTCCCCTACCATCCCTACCCTTCCTCCCCCATACCATCACCTAACATGTTTTCCCCCCATCATTTTACCCATTACTTTCACCTACAGTATGCTTCCATTCCTGCCTGCATTACTGTACTATCTTCACTACTGCCTTCAATACTGCCTTCAATACTGCCTTCATTACTGCCTTAAATATTGCCTTCATTACTGCCTTCATTACTGTACTGCCTTCACTAGTACTTTCATTAGTGCCTTCATTACTGCCTTCATTACTGTACTGCCTTCGCTAGTACTTTCATTACTGCCTTCACTAGTACTTTCATTACTGCCTTCATTACTGCCTTCATTACTGTACTGCCTTCACTTGTACTTTCATTACTGCCTTCATTACTGTACTGCCTTCACTAGTACTTTCATTACTACTTTCATTACTACCTTCATTACTGCCTATATTAATACTTTCATTACTACTTTCATTACTACCTTCATTAATGCCTTCATTACTACTTTCATTACTACTTTCATTACTACCTTCATTACTGCCTTTATTAATACTTTCATTACTGCCTTTATTAATACTTTCATTACTGCCTTCATTAATGCCTTCACTACTACTTTCATTACTACTTTCATTACTACCTTCATTACTGCCTGCAGTAATACTTTCATTACTGCCTTTATTAATACTTTCATTACTGCCTTCATTAATGCCTTCATTACTACTTTCATTACTACTTCATTACTACCTTCATTACTGCCTGCAGTAATACTTTCATTACTACTTTCATCACTACTTTCATTACTGCCTTTATTAATACTTTCATTACTGCCTTCATTAATACTTTCATTACTACTTTCATTACTACCTTCATTACTGCCTTTATTAATACTTTCATTACTGCCTTCATTAATACTTTCATTACTACCTTCATTAATGCCTTCATTACTACTTTCATTACTACTTTCATTACTGCATTCATTACTGCCTTCATTACTGCCTTCATTACTTCCTTCATTACTGCATTCATTACTTCCTTCATTACTGCCTTCATTACCAAACTACATCACCACCAACACCATATACGGTTACACCACTCCACCACCACCACCACAACCACCATCACCACCACCACAACCACAACCACCACCACCATCACCACCACCACCATACACGGTTTCACCACTCCCACCACCACTATACACGGCTACAGCACCACCACCACCATACACGGTTACACCACCACCACCACCACCATACACATTTACATCACCACCACCATACACGGTTATACCACCACCACCACCACCATACACATTTACATATACCCACCACCACCATACACATTTACACCACTACCACCATATACATTTACATCACCACCACCATACACGGTTACACCACCACCACCACCACTATACACATTAACACCACCACCACCACCACCACCATACACATTTACACCACCACCACCATACACGGCCACCACCACCACCACCACCATACACATTTACACCACCACCACCATACATTTACAACCACATGCCACCATACACATTTACATCACTCACCACCATACACGGTTACACCACCACCACCACCACTAGGCCACATTAACCCACCACCACCACCACCACCATACACATTTACACCACCACCACCATACACGGTTACACCACCACCACCACCACTATACACATTAACACCACCACCACCACCACCACTATACACATTTACACCACCACCACCATATATACGTTACACCACCACCACCACCACCACCATACACATTTACACCACCACCACCATACACATTTACATCACCACCACCATACTTGGTTACACCACTCCCACCACCACTATACACATTTACACCACCACCACCACCACCACCGTACACCATACCTTATCTAACCTAACCTCTCCTAACCTAACCAAACATAAACCTACCCTCCCATACCCTACTCTACTCTACCCTACTTTACCCTATTCTAACCTAATAACCAAACCAAACCAAACAAAACAAAACCTAACCTAACCTAACCTATTCTAACCAAACCTACCCTACCATACACTACCCTACCCTAACCTACCCTACCATACACTACCCTACCCATCCCTACCCTACCCTACCCTACCATACACTACCCTACCCTAACCTACCCTACCATACACTACCCTACCCATCCCTACCCTACCCTACCCTACCATACACTACCCTACCCTACCCTTCCCTACCATACACTACCCTACCCATCCCTACCCTACCCTACCCTACCCTACTCTACTCTACTCTAACCTACTCTAACCTAACCTAACCTAACCTAACCTAACCTAACCTAACCTAACCTAACCTAACCTAACCTACTCTAACCTTACCTTACCTAACCTAACCTAACTTAACCTCCAAGTAGCGTTATGGTATTGATTCATCAAGTGTTATAATCATCAGGTGATCTGGTTTTTGCGTGATAAGAACTGCATCACAACAGGAAGCAAATAACCGCTAATTTATCACTTTGAGAGCAGGTGTGTTGGTGGTGGTTGAGCTACACTCGGCCATCAACCCTGAAGCCAGAGTTCGTTCCCACTAAGGCGGTAAAGTGAACACATGTAGCGGAGATTTCAGTTATTTGTGTCATGCTAGAAAGCATCGGCCGTAAGTGTAAACAATAAAAATGGCTGCCGGCTGATCATCAGAGAATGACCACCTGAAGCTTTGCTCTCCACAGTTTATTACACGTGAAGATTAAACACCCTAAAAATCTCTGCTGTGTTTGGTAAGGTTAGGTTAGGTTTCGTTAGGTTAGGTTATGTCACCCCATTAGAGGGTGAACAGCATCAACGTGTTAACTACGGTCACCCTTAGGTCTTAAGGGGTCGTTGGTAATATATAATGTGATGACCACAGCAGCTCGGGAGTTGAGTACAGTGGGGAGAATATTTTATCTCCCCAGGGGTGGTAGTTTAGTACAGTGGGGACACGACTATATTTCCCCAGGGTGACAAGCACTGTTCTAATCAGGTTAAGGCGGCTACTGTGACACCATTTGTGTGAGTGTGTGAGTGTGTGTGTGTGTGTGTGTGAGTGTGTGTGTTTGTGTGTGCACGAGTGGTGTAATGCGAACAGGGAAGCAACTCGCATACGCCTTCCCCTGCCAGTATACAGCCTCTTCACCATCAAGACTCTTGTTGTGCCTCCTCGTGGCAACACACGGTAACTGGGTACCTCGTGGGCCCAGGTTAGACCAGCAGGGTATCTCGGAGTAGCAGCAGGTCCCAGAGAGACGGCGCATAGGCCCACTGGCATGTGGATATGTCCTGGTGCCTCCCAACCACTTCCCTGCTGCCTTGCGGATTAACCTTGGTAGGTATCAGGCTACGGGAGTAAATCCCGAACGAAAAATCCGCAGTGGAGCCCTGCATCAGGTAGACATGCTTACAGAGCTCCAACAAGACCCCAACGGCGGTATTAAGACGGAAGAGGTGACCAACATGGGAACCCAATGACTACACCGGCGGACAAAGGCAATGCATTATGGACAGGCTACTAAGGCGAAACCCAACAAACTGGGCGATCGGCAGTCCATTGCAACTCTCCCTCTCTCCAGTCGTTGCAACACTTGCACCACTGGATCAGGATAAGGACGAGAGAAGATTTGTGGTTGCAGCCTGTGCTCCTGCCTCACCACATAAATCAACTCATGCGCAGCCGTCATTCAGCTGATCATACTTCTCATCATCAAAATTCCTGTGCTCCAAAAAGTCCTATGGCTATGGATGAGTGACGATGGGGACAGGCACAGATGACTGCCGGGAGTCTCTAGTTACAACTCTGCACAGGGCGGCATGGTTAAGATGGTAGTTTATGCACTGGGATCTAAGCAGCAGTGCAATCCGGTCCTACCTGTGCGACTAAGCAGCCCTTTCGAGGAGCCAGTCTGCTCATCCTACATGGGGAGGGGGCTAGAAAAGGTGTCCTAAACGTAGCCTGCCTAAGAACCCAACCTGACACAATCATAATCACAGAACAAAACAAAAACATTATACAACCTCTTATGGTCGCTGCATGGAATGTCAGGACCCTTTTGGACACTGGAACAAATGAACGTCCTCAATGAAGAACCGCCCTTGTGGCAAAAGATCTGGCTGGGTATAAAATGGTGAGTCCCGGCTCCCAGACGAGGGTCGACTCAAAGAACAAGGGTCTGGCTATACTTCTTCTAGAAGGGTAAGCCTGCTCCAGAGAGAAACCGCATTTATGGAGTTGGATTTGCCATCCGCCAACGCATCCTACACAGGCTAACGAGCGCCTCATGACGCTCCGAGTCCCAATGAATCACTCACGTCATGCCTTCGTCATCAGTGCATACACCCCAATGCTGGATGGAGAGGATGACATCAAGGAGGCTCCTAGATGATTTCAATTCCAGAGATGGTAGAGATGCTGACATTTGGCAGAGAATCGTAGGGAGAAATGGACTAGACAATTGTAATCCCAACGGCTTATTCCTCCTCAGCAAGTGTGCTGTGCACACAACCTCACTAACACCAATACCTTGCTTAGACAGACCGACAAGTTCAAGGTTTTGTTGTAACATCCACGATCAAAAATATCGCCGAGATGTCCTCATCACCCGTGCTATGCGTGGCTCAGACCACTGCGACATTGATCATCGGCTCGTGAGAACCAAGCTCACACCTCACGTCGACCCAAAAGGTGAAGACAGCAAGCCTCCAGAAAAGGTTTTAACACAAAGTGTCTGGAGGACCCAGCGGTAGCACATGCTTTCAGAGAGCATCTCGAACTTGGGCTGATAAACAACCCGACAACAAACAACCCATATCCCAGTTCCCAATGGGATGTTCTTGACACTGTCTTGACAAAAACCTGCAGAGAGACCCTCCGAGAGATCGAAACAATACATCAGGGCTGGATTGATGAAAATGACCGGGAAATCAATGTACTCGTCAATGATAAACGTGCTGCTTTAACTGACTGGCAAAACAACCCTCAGTCTCGGACCAAAACTGATACCTTCAGCAAGAAGAAAGTGGCAGCCCAGCGCGACCTTCGCAATCTAAAGAACGACTGGTTTAAAAATAAAACAAGTGAAAAACAAAATTTTGCAGATCAACACAAGATGAGCGAATTTTTCAATTACACTAAAACATTTTATGGGCCAATCACTGATTGTGCAGCCCCCATCCGCTCATCCGATGGTAACTCCCTAATTAAATTTCTGGAAAGAGCGCTACCATTCACTTTGTTCAACCGAAAAACCGATGTGGATGTCCTGACTACCCAGCAGGTCCCTCAGCATCCAGAGCTGACCCACCTCAGCTATCCTCCATCCCTGGATGAGGTAACTACTGTCATCAAACAGATGAAAAATAACAAAGCCTCAGGGCCTGATGGAATCCCAGCCGAGGTGAATAAAGCAGGAGGACCTCTGCTTATTAGTCGTCTCCACTCTCTCCTGGAGAATATATGGGAAAAGGAGGAAATCCCCTAAGTTCATGAAGATGCTTCCATTGTCAATATTTATAAGAACAAGGGAGACCGGTCAGAATGTGGCAACTACCGAGGGATCTCGCTGCTGCCCATAGCTGGCAAGATTATCCCCCTAGTCGTCCTAAACAGACTTCTTCCTGAGGCAGAAAACTTCCTTCCAGAATCTCATTGTGGTTTTAGACTACATACATACCACTGACAGGATTTTTACTGCCCACCAGATTTTTTTTTTTTTTACAGGGATTAGCCCACCCGGGCACAGGTCACTGACCCACATCAGGGCCTGGAGGGCGAAATATAATAATAATAATAATAATAATAATAATAATAATAATAATAATAATAATAATGATAATAATGATAATGATAATGATAATGATAATGATAATGATAATGATAATGATAATGATAATAATAATAATAATAATAATAATAATAATAATAATAATAATAATAATAATAATAATAATAATAATAATAATAATAATAATAATAATAATAATAATGATAATGATAATGATAATGATAACGATAATGATAATGATAATGATAATAATAATAATAATAATAATAATAATAATGATAATGATAATGATAATGATAATGATAATAATAATAATAATAATAATAATAATAATAATAATAATAATAATAATAATAATAATAATAATAATGATAATGATAATGATAATGATAATGATAATGATAATGATAATGATAATGATAATAATAATAATAATAATAATAATAATAATAATAATAATAATAATGATAATGATAATGATAATGATAATGATAATGATAATGATAATAATAATAATAATAATAATAATAATAATAATAATAATAATAATAATAATAATAATAATAATAATAATAATAATAATAATAATAATAATAATAATAATAATAACTAAATAAATGAATAAATAAATACAAAAATTAAAAACATCAATCAATAGTGAGAAACGACAGTATGTTGTGTTGTCAATAGTAAGAGAAACAACTGAGACCCTGCAATTGTGTGTAAATGAGGCAGAAAGTCAGATCAGCAACCTGGGACTTGGTCACAATTTTTTTGATACCATATGGCATCAGGGTTTACCATTAGACAACACATTATACTTCCAGTATCTTCCCAGGTGGTACTACCTCCCTGTTTGGTAGCTGCCTACTACCTACTATACAGGAAAAGTGCAGAGAACAGCATCGTGACCTGTACATAGCCTTCATCGACCTAATCAAGGCCTTCGACTCGATCAACAGGGAAGACCTTGTGAGGCAAGTCCACGATGGAATGAACGGCAGTGTCCTGCACAGTGGCACCCAGTTTGAGTTCTTCCCCATCCAAACGGGAGTTTAACAAGAATGTGTACTGTCACCAACTCTCTTTTCCATTTTCTTGGCTGCCTTCCTTACTCGTACCAGTGCTAATTTAGCCGGTGGGGTGGACATCGAGTACCGGAAGAAGGATCTTTTCAACATAAGACGATTCCAGGCAAGAAAAAAGGTGTCTGCAGCTACCATTACTGAACTTCAATATGCAGACGACCTCACCCTTGACGCTCACACTGAACGCAACCTGCAGGAGATCCTGAACACCTACGCAGATGCGTACGAACACTTCGGCCTTAATGTGAATGTATGTAAGACTCAGATTCTCTTTCAACCTGCCCCTGGTTCAGACACACCTCCACCATCCATCCAGCTTAACGGTACTATCCTCTCTAATGCTACCCTCTTTCAGTATCTCGGCTCCCACCTGTCCACCACCGCAGACATTGATGAAAAGATTCAACATTGGATCAGATATGCATCTCAAGCATTTGACAGACTCCGTACCTGTGTCTTCAGCTGTAGGGAGCTGAAATTATCTACAAAGCTGCACGTAATTGAGCAGTGGTCCTCCGCACCCTGCTATATGGCTGTGAGACATGGGTCACATACAGGAGGCACCTCAATTCACTTGAAAACTTTCACCAACGTAGTCTTCGTTCCATCCTCCTAGTTCGCTGGGAAGAACAAGAGAACAAATGCCAGTATTCTTGCTGACACCAACTGTAGGAGCATCGAGGCTACCATTATCCATGAACAACTACGTTGGATTGGCCATGTTACCCGTATGAACGACAGTAGACTGCCAAAGCAGCTACTTTACAGTCACCTAACGAATAGTAAACGTAACGCCGGAGGGCAATTGAAAAGGTATAAGGATAGTCCTAAGACAAACTTGAAAAAGTGTCAAATCGACCCCCTCACCTGGGTGTCGATTACTCCACATCGTCACGCTTGGAGGAACACCGCACGAGAAGGCGTCAATGCTTTCGAGTTAGCCCGACTCCAAACCGAGGCAGACAATCGCCAACGCCGGAAAGACGCTGCCACCGCCCCTCCCGCAGTAGATGAAGCCTTCCACATGTGCAACGTATGTGAACGACGTTGCGGGTCCCGTATCGATCTCTTTAGTCACCTCAGAACTCACCAACCTAGGTGACATCCCTAATAACTCATATCATTGTATCATAGCTGGATGATCGTCATACTCGATTCCGAGTGACAGCAAAGTAGTAGTAGTAGTAGTAGTAGTAGTAGTAGTAGTAGAAGTAGTGTGTGTGTGTGTGTATGTGTGTGTGTGTGTGTGAGAACTATGCCGTAGGAGACGTTTTCTGCTGAGGAAAACCCATATCATAGTCCTACGGCTTACACCTTCCCTCAGTGTCTCGGTGGGGAGGGGGGACAGAAGGAAGATACTAAGTGAGACGGGCGGGGAAGGCGGTAGGAAGGATGGGATGGAAGGGGGGATATGAAGGAAGGGATGGAGAGATGGAGGGAGGGAAGACGCGTGGAAGGGAAGGATGGAGGTGGCGCCTGGTGGGTGGGAGGATGACGTCTTAGGGCTGAAGGTCACCCGCATGAACCCGCCCAGGTCATGAGGTCATTTTCTGAGGTCTATCCTGTACCAGCTGGTGGGGGAGTTAAGGGCGTCTACCCCCTTAACTCATGAGACATAAAGGCAAGCATGAACTTAGCATGCTGCCCTGTTGGGCGCTGTAAACGCTTCTGCGCTTCACCTTACACAAGGATGTAGGGGGGTGCCCAATAAAAAAAAAATAAAAAAATAAAAATAAAATAAAAAAAGCTGGTGGGGGGGGAGGTTTAGCCTGTGTGTGTGTGTGTGTGTGGCGACCTTTGGTGTAATGGTCAGCATGCTCGCCTCGTAGGAGAACAGCCCTGGTTCGATCCAAGGGCAGGGTGAAACTATGGACAAGTTTCTTTACGCCATTTGCCTCTGTCTACCCAGCAGTAATTGGAAACCTGGATGTTAATCGATTTGCGGATCGTGTTCCTGGGTAATGGTTAGCCAGTGCAGTTGGCGAGCTGTCCGGTCTTCTCGGACAATATCTTGATACTGGGTCATGCAGCTCGTTAACTCAGAGTGTGGTTGTTGTGTTGGGGACAGTGTCTACACCTTAAACAAGTTCACGCCTAGGTGGCCCTTGGACCGGCCATCCTCGTTACACAAGGGCAATCATTATTATGTGTGTGTGTGTTAGCATTTTCAGGTCTCATGAAAATTAAATATATATTTTTGGGTTAATTGAGAGAGAGAGAGAGAGAGAGAGAGAGAGAGAGAGAGAGAGAGAGAGAGAGAGAGAGAGAGAGAGAGAGAGAGAGAGAGAGAGACTATCTTTCACTCCACCAAACTCATCTTTTTCCCTTCTGTTTCTCCATGAATTGTACAGTTGTAAAGAAATTCCCTGAACACTATGTAACTTGAGGGTGTTGTAGGTGAGGGAGGTTGTGATTATAACATCTACTTGAGGGTGTTGTAGGTGAGGAAGGTTGTGATTATAACATCTACTTGAGGGTGTTGTAGGTGAGGGAGGTTGTGATTATAACATCTACTTGAGGGTGTTGTAGGTGAGGAGGTTGTGATTATAACATCTACTTGAGGGTGTTGTAGGTGAGGAAGGTTGTGATTATAACATCTACTTGAGGGTGTTGTAGGTGAGGGAGGTTGTGATTACAACATCTACTTGAGGGTGTTGTAGGTGAGGAAGGTTGTGATTATAACATCTACTTGAGGGTGTTGTAGGTGAGGAAGGTTGTGATTATAACATCTAGTTGAGGGTGTTGTAGGTGAGGAAGGTTGTGATTATAACATCTACTTGAGGGTGTTGTAGGTGAGGAAGGTTGTGATTATAACATCTACTTGAGGGTGTTGTAGGTGAGGAAGGTTGTGATTATAACATCTACTTGAGGGGGTTGTAGGTGAGGAAGGTTGTGATTATAACATCTACTTGAGGGTGTTGTAGGTGAGGAAGGTTGTGATTATAACATCTACTTGAGGGTGTTGTAGGTGAGGAAGGTTGTAATTATAACATCTACTTGAGGGTGTTGTAGGTGAGGAAGGTTGTGATTATAACAACTACTTGAGGGTGTTGTAGGTGAGGGAGGCAGTGATTATAACATCTACTTGAGGGTGTTGTAGGTGAGGAAGGTTGAGATTATAACATCCACTTGAGGGTGTTGTAGGTGAGGGAGGTTGTGATTATAACATCTACTTGAGGGTGTTGTAGGTGAGGAAGGTTGTGATTATAACATCTACTTGAGGGTGTTGTAGGTGAGGAAGGTTGTGATTATAACAACTACTTGAGGGTGTTGTAGGTGAGGGAGGCAGTGATTATAACATCTACTTGAGGGTGTTGTAGGTGAGGAAGGTTGTGATTATAACATCCACTTGAGGGTGTTGTAGGTGAGGGAGGTTGTGATTATAACATCTACTTGAGGTGTTGTAGGTGAGGAAGGTTGTGATTATAACATCCACTTGAGGGTGTTGTAGGTGAGGGAGGCAGTGATTATAACAACTACTTGAGGGTGTTGTAGGTGAGGGAGGCAGTGATTATAACATCTACTTGAGGGTGTTGTAGGTGAGGAAGGTTGTGATTATAACATCCACTTGAGGGTGTTGTAGGTGAGGGAGGCAGTGATTATAACATCTACTTGAGGGTGTTGTAGGTGAGGGAGGCAGTGATTATAACATCTAGTTGAGGGTGTTGTAGGTGAGGGAGGCAGTGATTATAACATCTACTTGAGGGTGTCGTAGGTGAGGGAGGTTGTGATTATAACATCTACTTGAGGGTGTTGTAGGAGAGGGAGGTTGTGATTATAACATCTACTTGAGGGTATTGTAGGTGAGGAAGGTTGTGATTATAACATCTACTTGAGGGTGTTGTAGGAGAGGGAGGTTGTGATTATAACATCTACTTGAGGGTGTTGTAGGTGAGGGAGGTTGTGATTATAACATCTACTTGAGGGTATTGTAGGTGAGGAAGGTTGTGATTATAACATCTACTTGAGGGTGTTGTAGGTGAGGAAGGGTGTGATTATAACATCTACTTGAGGGTGTTGTAGGTGAGGAAGGTTGTGATTATAACAACTACTTGAGGGTGTTGTAGGTGAGGAAGGTTGTGATTATAACATCTACTTGAGGATGTTGTAGGTGAAGGAGGTTGTAATTATAACATCTACTTGAGGGTGTTGTAGGTGAGGAAGATTGTGATTATAACATCTACTTGAGGGTGTTGTAGGTGAGGGAGGTTGTGATTATAACATCTAGTTGAGGGTGTTGTAGGTGAGGAAGGCAGTGATTATAACATCTACTTGAGGGTGTTGTAGGTGAGGAAGGTTGTGATTATAACATCTACTTGAGGGTGTTGTAGGTGAGGAAGGTTGTGATTATAACATCTACTTGAGGGTGTTGTAGGAGAGGGAGGTTGTGATTATAACATCTACTTGAGGGTGTTGTAGGAGAGGGAGGTTGTGATTATAACATCTACTTGAGGGGTGTTGTAGGTGAGAAGGTTGTAATATACTGATCTACTTGAGGGTGTTGAAAGAGGAAGGTTGTGATTATAACAACTACTTGAGGGTGTTGTGAGGTGAGGAGGCAGTGATTATAACAACTACTTGAGGGTGTTGTAGGTGAGGAGGCAGTGATTATAACATCTACTTTAGGGTGTTGTAGGTGAGGAAGGGTTGTGATTATAACATCCACTTGAGGGTGTTGTAGGTGAGGGAGGGGCAGTGGATTATACTATCTACTTGAGGGTGTTATAGGTGTAGAGGGAGGGTGCATTATAACATCTAGTTGAGGGTGTTGTAGGTGAGGGAGGCAGTGATTATAACATCTACTTGAGGGTGTTGTAGGTGAGGAAGGCCAGGATTATAACATCTAATTTTTGAGGGTGCGTTGTAGGTGAGGAAGGTTGTGATTATAACATCTACTTGAGGGTGTTGTAGGTGAGGAAGGTTGTGATTATAACATCTACTTGAGGGTGTTGTAGGTGAGGAAGGTTGTGATTATAACATCTACTTGAGGGTGTTGTAGGTGAGGAAGGTTGTAATTATAACATCTACTTGAGGGTGTTGTAGGTGAGGAAGGTTGTGATTATAACAACTACTTGAGGGTGTTGTAGGTGAGGGAGGCAGTGATTATAACATCTACTTGAGGGTGTTGTAGGTGAGGAAGGTTGAGATTATAACATCCACTTGAGGGTGTTGTAGGTGAGGGAGGTTGTGATTATAACATCTACTTGAGGGTGTTGTAGGTGAGGAAGGTTGTGATTATAACATCTACTTGAGGGTGTTGTAGGTGAGGAAGGTTGTGATTATAACAACTACTTGAGGGTGTTGTAGGTGAGGGAGGCAGTGATTATAACATCTACTTGAGGGTGTTGTAGGTGAGGAAGGTTGTGATTATAACATCCACTTGAGGGTGTTGTAGGTGAGGAGGTTGTGATTATAACATCTGCTTGAGGGTGCTGTAGGTGAGGAAGGTTGTGATTATAACATCCACTTGAGGGTGTTGTAGGTGAGGGAGGCAGTGATTATACCAACTACTTGAGGGGTGTTGTAGGTGAGGGGAGGTGATTATAACATCTTACTTGAGGGTGTTGTAGGTGAGGAAGGTTGTGATTATAACATCCACTTGAGGGTGTTGTAGGTGAGGGAGGCAGTGATTATAACATCTACTTGAGGGTGTTGTAGGTGAGGGAGGCAGTGATTATAACATCTAGTTGAGGGTGTTGTAGGTGAGGGAGGCAGTGATTATAACATCTACTTGAGGGTGTTGTAGGTGAGGAAGGTTGTGATTATAACATCTACTTGAGGGTGTTGTAGGTGAGGAAGGTTGTGATTATAACATCTACTTGAGGGTGTCGTAGGTGAGGGAGGTTGTGATTATAACATCTACTTGAGGGTGTTGTAGGAGAGGGTGGTTGTGATTATAACATCTACTTGAGGGTGTTGTAGGAGAGGGAGGTTGTGATTATAACATCTACTTGAGGGTATTGTAGGTGAGGAAGGTTGTGATTATAACATCTACTTGAGGGTGCTGTAGGTGAGGAAGGTTGTGATTATAACATCCACTTGAGGGTGTTGTAGGTGAGGGAGGCAGTGATTATAACATCTACTTGAGGGTGTTGTAGGTGAGGGAGGCAGTGATTATAACATCTAGTTGAGGGTGTTGTAGGTGAGGGAGGCAGTGATTATAACATCTACTTGAGGGTGTTGTAGGTGAGGAAGGTTGTGATTATAACATCTACTTGAGGGTGTTAGGTGAGGAGGCTGTGATTATAACATCTAGTTGAGGGTGTTGTAGGTGAGAAGGCAGTGATTATAAATATCTACTTGAGGGTGTTGTAGGTGAGAAGGTTGTGATTATAACATCTACTGAGGGTGTTGTAGAGGAAGGTTGTGATTATAACATTCACTTGAGGGTGTTGTAGGAGAGGGAGGTTGTGATTATAACATCTACTCTTGAGGGTGTTGTAGAGAGGGAGGTTGTGGATTATAACATTCACTTGAGGGTATTGTAGGTGAGTGAAGGCTGGTGGATTATAACATCTACTTGAGGGTGCTGTAGGTGAGGAAGGTTGCGATTATAACATCCACTGGAGGGTGTTGCAGGTGAGGAGGTAGTGATTATAAACAACTACTTGAGGGTGTTGTAGGTGAGGGAGGCAGTGATTATAACATCTACTTGAGGGTGTTGTAGGTGAGGAAGGTTGTGATTATAACAACTACTTGAGGGTGTTGTAGGTGAGGGAGGCAGTGATTATAACATCTACTTGAGGGTGTTGTAGGTGAGGAAGGTTGTGATTATAACATCCACTTGAGGGTGTTGTAGGTGAGGGAGGTTGTGATTATAACATCTACTTGAGGGTGTTGTAGGTGAGGAAGGTTGTGATTATAACATCTACTTGAGGGTGTTGTAGGTGAGGAAGGTTGTGATTATAACATCTACTTGAGGGTGTTGTAGGTGAGGAAGGTTGTAATTATAACATCTACTTGAGGGTGTTGTAGGTGAGGAAGGTTGTGATTATAACAACTACTTGAGGGTGTTGTAGGTGAGGGAGGCAGTGATTATAACATCTACTTGAGGGTGTTGTAGGTGAGGAAGGTTGAGATTATAACATCCACTTGAGGGTGTTGTAGGTGAGGGAGGTTGTGATTATAACATCTACTTGAGGGTGTTGTAGGTGAGGAAGGTTGTGATTATAACATCTACTTGAGGGTGTTGTAGGTGAGGAAGGTTGTGATTATAACAACTACTTGAGGGTGTTGTAGGTGAGGGAGGCAGTGATTATAACATCTACTTGAGGGTGTTGTAGGTGAGGAAGGTTGTGATTATAACATCCACTTGGAGGGTGTTGTAGGTGAGGGGAGGTTGTGATTATAACATCTACTTGAGGGTGTTGTAGGTGAGGAAGGTTGTGATTGTAACATCTACTTGAGGGTGTTGTAGGTGAGGAAGGTTGTGATTGTAACATCTACTTGAGGGTGTTGTAGGTGAGGAAGGTTGTGATTATAACACCTACTTGAGGGTGTTGTAGGTGAGGAAGGTTGTGATTATAACATCTACTTGAGGGAGTTGTAGGTGAGGAAGGTTGTGATTATAACACCTACTTGAGGGTGTTGTAGGTGAGGAAGGTTGTGATTGTAACATCTACTTGAGGGAGTTGTAGGTGAGGAAGGTTGTGATTATAACACCTACTTGAGGGTGTTGTAGGTGAGGAAGGTTGTGATTATAACATCTACTTGAGGGTGTTGTAGGTGAGGAAGGTTGTGATTATAACATCTACTTGAGGGAGTTGTAGGTGAGGGAGGTTGTGATTATAACACCTACTTGAGGTTAGGAGAGGGAGGCTGTGATTATAACATCTACTTGAGGGTGTTGTAGGAGAGGAAGGCCATACATTCACTGAGGGCATTGTAGGTGAGGAAGGCTGTGATTATAACACTACTTGAGGTGCTGTAGGTGAGAAGGTTGTGATTATACTGATCCACTTGAGGGTGTTAGAAGAGGGAGGCAGTGATTATAACAACTACTTGAGGGTGTTGTGGTGAGGGAGGCAGTGATTATAACATCTACTTGAGGGTGTTGTAGAGAGGAAGGGTTAGATTATAACATCCACTTGAGGGTGCTAGTAGGTGAGGGAGGCAGATTATAACATCTACTTGAGGGTGTTGTAGGTGAGGGAGGTTGTGATTATAACATCTAGTTGAGGGTGTTGTAGGTGAGGAAGGCAGTGATTATAACATCTACTTGAGGGTGTTGTAGGTGAGGAAGGTTGTGATTATAACATCTACTTGAGGGTGTTGTAGGTGAGGAAGGTTGTGATTATAACATCTACTTGAGGGTGTTGTAGGAGAGGGAGGTTGTGATTATAACATCTACTTGAGGGTGTTGTAGGAGAGGGAGGTTGTGATTATAACATCTACTTGAGTGGCAGTTAGAAGAGGAAGGTTGTGATTATAACATCTACTTGAGGGTAAGCAGAGGAAGGGTGGTAGATTATAACATCTACTTGAGGGTGTTGTAGGAGAGGGAGGTTGTGATTATAACATCTACTTGAGGGTGTTGTAGGTGAGGGAGGTTGTGATTATAACATCTACTTGAGGGTATTGTAGGTGAGGAAGGTTGTGATTATAACATCTACTTGAGGGTGTTGTAGGTGAGGAAGGGTGTGATTATAACATCTACTTGAGGGTGTTGTAGGTGAGGAAGGTTGTGATTATAACAACTACTTGAGGGTGTTGTAGGTGAGGAAGGTTGTGATTATAACATCTACTTGAGGATGTTGTAGGTGAAGGATGTTGTAATTATAACATCTACTTGAGGGTGTTGTAGGTGAGGAAGATTGTGATTACAACATTGTATGACTAATAAGACACATGTAAGTCACATATATAATAAGACACGTGACACAAGAAAAGATTGTATTAATATTGTTAAGTACAAAAGAGCAGCGCAGTAAGATCAAACAAGATAAAGAATTTACTACAAAAAATCAAGAAATACGAAAAAAAATGAAGGCGGAAACAGGAGAAAAAAATATATGAACAGAAACAGAGACGCGGAAAAAATGCTCTATGTATTTTTTTATGTTTTTTTTTCTAGATTTCTCTACCATCATCATCCTCTCTCACCCCTCTTGTCCTTCCTTCCTCCCTCCCTACCTACTCCCCCCCTCCTTCCTCCCCTCCATCCCAGCTTCTCTCCATTCCACCACTTTCCTGACCTACTTCCGGTTGCCGCTGCCACCACATTTCCGGTCACACACACATACACACACACATATACACACACACACACAGGAAGAAGCAGAAGGAAGCCATCGGCTGAGTGACACGCGCCACACGTGCACAGATTCAACACGTGGCACTGGGGGTTGACAGCCGACGCGCACGTGCCAATTTATGCTTCCGGGCGGTGGCTGCCTCCTGTTCCGCTCGTTAATGTCTGAGTAATTATCTCTTGGAGTTTTTAAAAGATGTTTTGTAGGAAGTTTGGTTCTATCCGGCTAATGCTGGCACCAGACACCTCCCCGATGATGCTGGCACCAGACACCTCCCCGATGATGCTGGCACCAGACACCTCCCCGATGATGCTGGCACCAGACACCTCCCCGATGATGCTGGCACCAGACACCTCCCCGATGATGCTGGCACTAGACACCTCCCCGATGATGCTGGCACCAGACACCTCCCGATGATGCTGGCACAGACACCTCCTGATGATGCTGGCACACCTCCCCGATGATGCACCTCACACCTCCCCGATGATGCTGGCACCAGACACCTCCCCGATGATGCTGGCACCAGACACCTCCCCGATGATGCTGGCACCAGACACCTCCCCGATGATGATGATGCTGGCACCAGACACCTCCCCGATGATGCTGGCACCAGACACCTCCCTCGATGATGCTGGCACCAGACACCTCCCCGATGATGCTGGCACCAGAGACACACTCCCCGATGATGCTGGCACCAGACACCCCCGATGATGCTGGCACCAGACACTCCCCTGATGATGCTGGCACCAGACATGCTCCCCGATGATGCTGGCACCAGACACCTCCCCGATGATGCACAGACACCTCCCCGATGATGCTGGCACCAGACACCTCCCCGATGATGCTGGCACCAGACACCTCCCCGATGATGCTGGCACCAGACACCTCCCCGATGATGCTGGCACCAGACACCTCCCCGACACCTCCCGATGATGCTCGCACTAGACACCTCCCCGATGATGCTGGCACCAGACACCTCCCCGATGATGCTGGCACCAGACACCTCCGATGATGCTGGCACTGGACACCTCCCCGATGATGCTGGCACCAGACACCTCCCCGATGATGCTGGCACTAGACACCTCCCCGATGATGCTGGCACCAGACACTGATGATGCTGGCACCAGATGACCACCCTGCTGATGCTGGCCACCAGACCCCTCCCCGTTGATGCTGGCACCAGACCCCGTTCTAACCTCACCTAACCTAACCTAACCTAACCTAAATTGTATATTTATTACACACACACACACACACACACACACACACACACACACACACACACACACACACACACACACAGCTTTTATATACGGCTATATGTAAATCTCCAGCGAGGTGTGTGTGTGTGTGTAATAATAATAATAATAATAATAATAATAATTATCGGTTTATTGAAAGAATATGGCAGTCAGAAGGCTGAAAATATACAGTTACATAATTGGGGAATGGGTCACTTGATTGACAAATAATATACAAGTAACATAAGTGATACAAATATGATATATAATAACTAGGTGGGGAGAAGGTCATACTACAGGGCATTTCAACATAGTAACAGTGCAAAAAGTAAGAATGACTGAGAGTGAACACACTGGTTGATTACAAGTTATTGATAATTTTTACAATGGTTGGGACTGGGCTGTTCTCCTAGTGTGTGTGTGTGTAGGCAGGCACCAACAGCTGTGTACACCCTGACCTACACATTAGACAGATGATCGGTTTCGGCTGCAATAATTACACTTTATCTTAATAACTTGATCTAGTTCAGTCCAACAGAGAGCAGGTGTGTCATTGTGGGTAAACAGGGCGACCAGTGCACGTGTGGGTGACGTAATTGTGGGGGCACCACACGCATGCGCTCTACAGTGCACGTGTTGAAGGGACGCGCGTGCTTGGAGTTGCCAATGATGGTAAACAACTGACAATTAACACTCACTCTTGCAATAATTGATGTTGATAATGTAAATAATTGTACAAAACCATAAGAACATAGACTAGTCCCTGTTTAAAGTGACGTAGCTAGTTAAGATACATCAACACAGAGACTTGGTAAAAAAGTAGTGGTATCTGGCAACCGTACAGTCCAGATGGCCGGGGTAGCGTCACTTGTACCCACGCGTTCCCTCCCTCCCTCCAGCCACGTGTTGCTCCTCACCCTCCCTCCCTCCACACACGATCTACACATCTTATCCCCCATTATCCTCTGTACTGCGTCATCTATTCCTGCAGCTGCCACTCTCCTTATCTTTCATGTTATCAAATATTTCTTCATAGTTCCATTTTTTACTGATAATTTTACTTTATTTTCTTCATTTTCCACCATTCTCCAATTATTCAGGCTAGTTTCTCGTCGCCTTTATTATCCCCATCTTCCTACGGGTTTATTCTCCTTTTTATTATCTTCTTTAATTCTTCTGTATTTCTTAATTAAGCTGTATATTCCAGTTATCATGTGTTGTTGCTCTCCCATGTTTACTAATCTCATGAACTTTCTTTTGTCTTAGTATTATTCTACCTACGACCCCCTATGACTTCACACGACCTTGTACGACCTCATACGACCGCCTATGACCTCCGACTGCTCACGATCTCCTACTACCTCCAACGACCTCTTAGTCCTACGTCTCACGCCTTCCCTTGGTGTCTCAGGAGGGAGGGAGGGAGGGAGGGAATATTAAAATACGAAGGGTAGAACATAAGAACATGAGAACATGAGAACATCCCCTTATTACTATTTATTATATACATAAACGACATAGATATAGGCGTAGGTAACAACATAAGTAAATTTGCTGACGACACTAAAATAGGACGTGTAGTTAAATCTGACGAGGACTCCGCAAAACTACAGGAGGATCTAAACAAATTTTTTGCATGGTCTGAAAATGGCAGATGAAATTTAATGTGGACAAATGTAGAGTACTTAGTCTAGGAAGTATCTCTCAACCTTTTTCACTCCATTCCCCCCCTTGTCGTTATGATTAAACAAAATGACAAAAAAGGAATGAAAATTCTCTTCTGCCAAGTCAAAATAAGTAATACAAGTTTTGTTTAATTCAGATACCCAACATTATTTGGAAACGTACAATTTATAACAGCTCGCCGTGGCTCCCTTGGGGGCCATGGCCCCCAGGTTGAGAACCACTGGTCTAGGAGATGTAAACAGAACAACCAGATATCAGATGAACAATGATGTTCTAGAGAAATCCGACTGTGAGAAAAATTTAGGAGTAATGATAAGTAGGAATCTTAAGCCAAATCAACGATGTGTATTTGCTCGAAACAAGGCTAATAAAGTACTTGGGTTCATACAAAGGAGTGTTATTACAAGACTAGCGAGGTTATCCTAAAACTACATCTTGAGCTTGTGAGACCTCACTTGGATTACGCACTTCAGTTTTGGTCACCGTACTACAGAATGGATATAGAATCTCTAGAAAGAATTCAGAAGAGAATGACAAGACTAATCCCGGGCATTATGAACCTTGAGTACAGAGACAGGTTAAAGCATCTTAATCTGCACTCCCTCGAGAGACGTAGAGTGAGGGGCGATATGATCGAAGTGTATAAATGGAAGTCAGGGCTAAACAAAGGTGATATAACAAAGGTACTTAAACTATCCAACCAGGAGCGAACTCGTAGCAATGGTTTTGAATTAGACAAATTTAGATTTAGGCTCGAGATAGGTAAACATTGGTTTGAAAATAGAGTAGTGGACGAGTGGAACAAATTACCAAATATCATCATTAACTCGAATACGCTGGATAGCTTCAAACATAGTTTGGATGGATATAAGAGCAATAGGGGTTGGGTGTAAACGGGACTGCCCAGTATGGACCAGCAGGCCCACTGCAGTTTCTTCCATTCTTATAGGACGTCCCTCGACCCTCGCCCAGTCATGTGCAGGCGATGTGGAATCGAATCACTGTCTGGGACGACCAATACTACCCTTTAACGACCAAAACTACCCTTTAACGACCACTACTACCCTTTAACGACCAATACTACCCTTTAACGACCAATACTACCCTTTAACGACCAATACTACCCTTTAACGACCACTACTACCCCTTAATGACCACTACTACCCCTTAACTAACACTACGAGCCTTTAAGGACCACTACTACCTCTTAACAATCACTCCAAGTCAGTAACGACCAGACTGTCAACACATGTTGTTGACGATGCCACTCTAACAGAGTCCACATGGTGACCTGACCTGACCTGACCTGATCTGACCTGACCTTACAGCAACGAACTGATTGACCCCCCAGCTGCATTGCATTTCTGTATCCCTGTAGCGAATTAAAGCAATGGTCCTTAAGTGTTAATGTATAACTGTATTGCTGAAGCTGTTAAGGGTTAAGCGCTGTATCCTTGTAATACAGTAACATGCTACAGTTTCTACAGGGAAGAAGGTTTGATTAAAAGCCGCGGCGTATCACTACAGCTGCCTGGGCCCGAGGGAGGGAGGGAAGGAGGAAGAGAGGGGGAGAGAGAAAGGAAAGGAGTAAAAAAGGGAGAGACGGAAGGAAGAGGGAGGGAAAGGGAGGGAGTAAAGGCGAGAGAGAGAGAGAGAGAGAGAGAGAGAGAGAGAGAGAGAGAGAGAGAGAGAGTTATTGATCGGAGACACAACAACAGGTGGTAGTAATCGATAACACATGCCATCCCCTACATGGTGACCCCCAGAGAGTGTCCAGAGAGAGAGAGAGAGAGAGAGATGGAAAATTATTCTGAAAAGAAAATTAATTAAAGTTTGTATGAAAGTGTGTGTGTGTGTGTGTGTGTGGAGGTACAGCCAACACCTACCTCTGTACACGTGCACAACACTTCCTCAGCTGCCCCTGAAACACCTGTGTTCATTGTCAGATCAAACTACCGTTGACTACCACATGTTGTCACCCTCCATGAGTGACACCACCTGCCCGGCTATTAAGAAACCATCAATTACACACTTGTGACACCTGTACACGCGTTAAAAATAATTATGAACTAAGTATACACATGACAGATGCACGGCGTTAAGTGCATTCTGTCCATACCTGTAATTATAAGAGATATCAGGGCTAACATCTGTGTACACGTGCTTAATGTAACTCACCAGGTGTTGTGAGTAAAGGGGAGCCTCACCAGGTGTTGTGAGTAAAAGAGAGCCTCACCAGGTGTTGTGAGTAAAGGAGAGCCTCACCAGGTGTTGTGAGTAAAGGAGAGCCTCACCAGGTGTTGTGAGTAAAGCAGAGCCTCACCAGGTGTTGTGAGTAAACGAGAGCCTCACCAGGTGTTGTGAGTAAAGGAGAACCTCACCAGGTGTTGTGAGTAAAGGAGAGCCTCACCAGGTGTTGTGAGTAAACGAGAACTGCCCTCACCAGGTGTTGAGTAAAGAGAACCTCACCAGGTGTTGAGCCTCACCAGGTGTTGTGAGTAAGGAGAACCTCACCAGGTGTTGTGAGTAAAAGAGAGCCTCACCAGGTGTTGTGAGCCTCACCAGGTGTGTGAGTAAAGAGAGCCTCACCAGGTGTTGTGAGTAAGGAGAACCTCACCAGGTGTTGTGAGTAAAGAGAGCCTCACCAGGTGTTGTGAAGGAGAGCCTCCCAGGTGTTGTGAGTGTAAAGAGGAGCCTGCCAGTGTGTTGTGAGTAAAGGAGAGCCTCACCAGGTGTTGTGAGTAAAGGAGAGCCTCACCAGGTGTTGTGAGTAAAGGAGAGCCTCACCAGGTGTTGTGAGTAAAGGAGAGCCTCACCAGGTGTTGTGAGCAAAGGAGAGCCTCACCAGGTGTTGTGAGTAAAGGAGAGCCTCACCAGGTGTTGTGAGTAAAGGAGAGCCTCACCAGGTGTTGTGAGTAAAGGAGAGCCTCACCAGGTGTTGTGAGTAAAGGAGAGCCTCACCAGGTGTTGTGAGTAAAGGAGAGCCTCACCAGGTGTTGTGAGTAAAGGAGAGCCTCACCAGGTATTGTGAGTAAACGAGAACCTCACCAGGTGTGGTACAGCTTCCCAGGTGTTAATTTGTCTTGTTAAATCTTGTGTGAAATAAGTTTTTATGATCTTCACCTGAACACGTGTTTACACCTGTCATATATACACGTGTTTACACCTGTCATATATACACGTGTTTACACCTGTCATATATACACGTGTTTACACCTGTCATATATACACGTGTTTACACCTATCATATATACACGTGTTTACACCTGTCATATATACACGAGTTGTCCACCTGTCATATATACACGTGTTTACACCTGTCATATATACACGTGTTTACACCTGTCATATATACACGTGTTTACACCTGTCATATATACACGTGTTTACACCTGTCATATATACACGTGTTTACACTTGTCATATATACACGAGTTGTCCACCTGTCATATATACACGTGTTTACACCTGTCATATATACACGCGTTTTCACCAGTCATATATACACGTGTTTACACCTCTCAAATATACACGTGTTTACACCTGTCATATATACACGTGTTTACACTTGTCATATATACACGTGTTTACACCTGTCATATATACACGTGTTTACACCTGTCATATATACACGTGTTTACACCTGTCATATAAGCACGTGCTTCCACCTGTCATATATACACGTGAGGTTGGTGGTTGTGAGGCAGTAATGCTTAGTACAGCAGTAACACGGGTATCTCTCACCAGTATGTCAAGCGTTCGAGCCCAGATGCAGGTGACAGAGTGTGACCCTCACTCGGATAGACGGAGCGGCTGGCAAGTGGTTATAATTATATCGAAAAATGTCACAAGCTTTCGCACCTAAAATTTGAATGTGCAATATATTTTTAGTACAAGCTTAGATTGTTCCTCCTGCTGCTGTAGTTAGGTAGTTTGGTACTGTAGTGTGAGGTAGAGAGGTACTGTAGTGTTAGGTAGAGAGGTACTGTAGTGTTAGGTAGAGAGGTACTGTGGTGTTAGGTAGAGAGGTACTGTAGTGTGAGGTAGAGAGGCACTGTAGTGTTAGGAGAGAGGCACTGTAGTGTTAGGTAGAGAGGCACTGTAGTGTGAGGTAGAGAGGCACTGTAGTGTGAGGTAGAGAGGCACTGTAGTGTTAGGAGAGAGGCACTGTAGTGTGAGGGAGAGAGATACTGTAGTGTTAGGAGAGAGGCATCACTGTAGTAGTTAGGGGTAGAGAGGCACTGGGTAGTGTTAGGCAGAGAGGCACCAGAAAAGAGGTAGAGAGAGGCACTGTAGTGTTAGGGTAGAGAGATACTGTAGTAAGTAGAGAGGTACTGTAGTATTAGGTAGAGAGGCATTGTAGTGTTAGGGTAGAGAGGTACTGTAGTGTGTTAGGTAGAGAGGTAACAGAAAGTTAGGTAGAGAGGTAAATTGTAGTGTGTGGAGGTAGAGAGAGGTACTGTAGAAAAGTTAGGTAGAGAGGTAAATTGTAGTGTGAGGTAGAGAGGCACTGTAGTGTTAGGTAGAGAGATACTGTAGTGTTAGGTAGAGAGGTACTGTAGTATTAGGTAGAGAGGTACTGTAGTGTTAGGTAGAGAGGTACTGTAGTGTTAGGTAGAGAGGTACTGTAGTGTTAGGTAGAGAGGTACTGTAGTGTGAGGTAGAGAGGTACTGTAGTGTTAGGTAGAGAGGTACTGTAGTGTGAGGTAGAGAGGCACTGTAGTGTTAGGTAGAGAGGCACTGTAGTGTTAGGTAGAGAGGTACTGTAGTGTTAGGTAGAGAGGCACCAGAGGCAGAGAGGTACTGTAGTGTTAGGTAGAGAGTTACTGTAGTGTTAGGGGTAGAGAAGTGTTAGGTAGAGAGGCACTGTAGTGTTAGGTAGAGAGGTACTGTAGTGTTAGGTAGAGAGGCACTGTAGTGTTAGGAGAGAGGTACTGTAGTGTTAGGAGAGAGATACTGTAGTGTTAGGTAGAGAGGAACTGTAGTGTTAGGAGAGAGATACTGTAGTGTTAGGTAGAGAGTTACTGTAGTGTTAGGTAGAGAGATACTGTAGTGTTAGGTAGAGAGGTACTGTAGTGTTAGGTAGAGAGGTACTGTAGTGTTAGGTAGAGAGATACTGTAGTGTTATGTCGAGAAGTACCAGGCAGCGTCGTGGTATCAGGCCAGGACCGTGGGAGTACATCTGGTCATCAGCTGCCCCCTCCCCCAGCAGCTGTTCCTCGGCAACACCACCAGTCCCTAACTAGAGACATCTCCATATATCTATGCACCACTATAACGCTTCCTAACGTCTCTAACTACACTAACACATCCTGTAGTCCTTCCGTTAACATCCTAGATTAGTTTTAGAGCGAGAATTAGCGCCAGAGAGATGTTTAAAGGCGTAGATGTTGGGGGAGACACCAGGTGCAACATCTACACCTCTCTGACGCCTCCCAACACCTGCCTGTGCCAACATGCCATTACTCACCACACTACACAACTCAACACCAGCCGGGAAGGTGTTGTCTGGTGGTGATATTGTTTATTGAATGACACACAGTGTAACACGATCAATGTACTTCCTGTGTACAGTACAAGCGGTTGTTACTGTACACTATATAGTAGGGTACTGCTGCCGAGGGAATCTGACCATGCACGGTGGTAACTGAGGCGGTCAGTACCAAGGACGGGTAGGGGGGAGGGAGGGAGGGAGGTAGGAAGGGAGGGAAAGACAGACAGACAAATATTACAAGATTAAATAAATATGGTGCAGTTATCAGGAAGACTCAATCACTGAGTAGTTAATGGGCATGAACCTAAATTTTGGTCATTAATACTAACAAAGATATTCAACCACAGTCAATGATGATGATGATGATGATGATGATGATGATGATGATGATCATCATCATCATCATCATCATCATCATCACCACCATCGTCATCACCATCATCATCATCATCATCATCATCATCACCACCACCACCATCATCATCACCACCACCACCACCACCATCATCACCATCATCACCACCACTACCACTACCACCATCATCATCACCACCACTACCACTATCATCATCACCACCACTACCACCATCATCATCATCATCATCATTATCATCATCATCATATCATCACCACTACCACCACCATCATCATCATCACCACCATCATCACTCATCATCATCACCATCATCATCATCCTCATCATCATCATCACCACCATCATCATCGCCACCATCATCATCATCATCATCATCATCATCATCATCATCATCATCATCATCACCACCACCATCATCATCATCACCATCATCATCACTATCATTATCACCATCATCATCACTACCCCACCATCGCTTTCATCATCACCATCATCATTATCATCATCACCACCATCACCACCACCATCACCATCATCATCACATTCATCACCACCACCACCACCACCACCACCATCATCATCATCATCACTATCATTATCACCTACCATCATCATCATCATCATCATCATTATCATCATCATCATATCATCATCACCATCATCACCATCATCATAACCACCACCACCACCACCATCGTCATCATCATCATCATCATCATCATCATCACCGACGCCATCATCATCGCCATCATCATTATCGTCATCATCATCATCACCCCCACCACCATCATCACCATCATCATCACTACCCCCAACATCGCCTTCATCATCACCATCATCATTATCATCATCACCACCATCACCACCACCATCACCATCATCATCACAATCATCATCATCACCATCATCATCATCATCACCACCACCACCACCATCATCATCATCATCATCATTACCATCATCATCACCACCCCCACCATCGCCTTCATCATCACCATCATCATCACAATCATCATTATCATTCTTTCAGATCTTGAATGATGGCTTAACACTTTCAGGACGATGGTTTAACCCTTTGAGGACGATGGTTTAAGCCTTTGAGGACAATGGCTTAGGCCTTTGAGGACAATGGTTTAACTCTTTGAGGACGATGCTTTAAGCCTTTGAGGACGATGGTTTAAGCCTTTGAGGACAATGGCTTAAGCCTTTGAGGACAATTTGTTTAACTCTTTGAGGACGATGCTTTAAGCCTTTGAGGACGATGGTTTAACCCTTTGAGGACGATGGTTTAAGCCGTTGAGAACGATGGTTTAAGCCTTTGAGTACGATTGTTTAACCCTTTGAGGACGATGGTTTAAGCCTTTGAGGACGATGTTTTAACCCTTCAAGGACGATGGTCTAACCCTGTAAGGGTGGCAACGAGCAGGAGGGTTGTCCGACGCTCGTTTGCTGGTTTACGACCCCCAATAGGGGAGGGGTTAGACGGAGGTGGGAAGGTCGCTGCTGCCTCGTGACACTGGCAGATTCTACCCAGCGGTCAATACAGTCATACCTCCCCGCTGTTCGTCAAATTCTGGCTGTGATCTCATCATAGGTACTGGACTCGTGGGCTTTTTCCCCAGACCTTCACCTATCGACTGTCAATCTCTGGACACCTACCCCAACCACTACCGCGGCTGCCACGACCACCAGCTCCTCACCACCGTCTGTGCCCCGGTATTTCTCCTGCTGTATCAAGACATCGGCCGCTGTCGCTCGAGTGAGGAGCTGAATGGACCTTCCCCCTGAGAGCTGATCACTGTGTTCCAGAACCTTCCCCAGGGCCGCTGCCGTAGGAAATATCTGTTCATTGTGTGATTCTAGTGTTGTTTGATTCCATTCATTGCTGACTCCCATTAATTGTTTGATTCCATCAGTTGTTGACTTCCATTAATTGGTTGATTCCATTAATTGGTTGATTCCATTAATTGTTTGGCTCCCGTAATTGTTATTTCATGTTTGTTGAGTGGTGTCAGAGTTTTGTGTTATATTTTTATAGTAAAGAGATGTCAATCTCGAACGGTTGTTTGTTATCCCTCGGAAAACCCTGGTCCTTGACTTTCCTTTTATAAGATCCTAATTTGGCTGGCAATGGATTTCTATCCCTAAGTCCCAGGCCTTTACAAACCCTTTGAGGACGATGGTTTAACCTTTTGAGGACGATGGTTTAACCCTTTAAGAACGATGGTTTAACCCTTTAAGGACGATGGTGTAACCCTTTGAGGACGATGGTGTAACCCTTTGAGGACGATGGTGTAACCCTTTTAGGACGATGGTGTAACCCTTTGAGGACGATGGTTTAACCCTTTGAGGACGATGGTGTAACCCTTTGAGGACGATGGTGTAACCCTTTGAGAACGATGGTGTAACCCTTTGAGGATGATGGTTTAACCCTTTGAGGACGATGGTGTAACCCTTTGAGGACGATGGTTTAACCCTTTGAGGACGATGGTTTAACCTTTTACAGACGATGGTTTAACTCTTTGAAGGCGATGGTTTAACCTTTTGAGGACGATGGTGTAACTCTTTCGGGACGATAATTTAACCCTTTGAGGACGATGGTTTAACCCTTTAAGGACGATGGTTTAACTCTTTGATGACAATGGTTTAACCCTTTGAAGACGATGGTTTAACCCTTTAAGGACGATTGTCTAGCCCTTTGAGGACGATGGCTTAACCTTTTGAGGACGATGGTTTAACCCTTTGAGGACGATGGTTTAACCCTTTAAGGACGATAGCTTAACCCTTTGAGGACAATGGTTTTTAACTCTTTGATGACAATGGTTTAACCCTTTGAAGGCGATGGTTTAACCCTTTGAGGGCGATGGTTTAACTCTTTGATGACAATGGCTTAACCCTTTGAGGACGATGGTTTAACTCTTTGAGGACGATAGTTTAACCCTTTAAGGACGATGGTTTAACTATTTCATATAAGTCAAGTCAGAGTCACACCATGAAGAGTGTAATGATGAGTCAGTTGAAGCGCTCCAGCCAGCAGTGCGAGGCAGAGATTGGGTTCTGCTTCCTTGAAGACACACACAAACACAAACACACACACACACACACACACACACACACACACACACCAAAACCGTAGTCATGCACATCAACACCTCCACCATGTAAGGGGGGAAACGATCCTCCGGCTAGTTACCGCTGCTAACTCGCTCGTTTGCTGGTGCAGACGACACTTGGGGTGGTTGGACGGAGGTGATAACGGCAGCAACTATCTCCGCCGCCGGCAGATTCAACCCAGCCGCCATACCGTCAGTATCTAGCAACCCTGCTGTCCGTCAAATTCTGGCTGTGATCTCATCATAGGTCCTGGACTCGTGGGCTGTGTTCCCAGACCTTCACCTATCAACTGCCAACTCTCTGGTCATCTACCACTACCGCATACCACGACCATCAGTTCATCACATTCCGTCGGTGCCCCGGTGTTCTCCTGCCTTTTCAAGACGTCGCTGAGTGTGGAGTGAATGGACGCTTCCCTACCCTGAGTGTGCATCACCGTGTTCCAGAACCTTCCCCAGGGCCACTGCCGTAGGAAATATTTGTTCATTGTTTGATTCCATTAATTGCTGACTCCCCTTTATTGTTCGATTCTATCATTGTTGACTCCATTTAATTGTTTGAATCCATTAATTGCTGACTCCCATTATTTGTTTGATTCCTTTAATTGTTGCTTCCATTATTTGTTTGGCTCCCGTAATTGTTATTTCATGTTTGTTGAGTGGTGTCAGAGTTTTGTGTTATATTTTTATAGTAAAGAGATGCCAATCTCTAACGGTTGTTTGTTATTCCTCAGAAAACCATGGTCCTTGACTTTCCTTTATTAAGATCCTGATTAGCCTGATAAGGGATTTCTATCCCTAAGTCCTAGGCCTTTACACACCACTTCAGTGCAAGCTCCAGCAGTTACAGTAGGTGCCCATCCTCTCCAGTTAGTGCAGTCTGCCAGACTCCTGGGTGTTACCATAGACCACAAACTGGACTGGAAGGCCCATGTAAACAACACAATCAAGGCAGCTTCGTACCGACTCTTAATGCTACGACGACGTAGGTCACTTGGGACACCCATGCCAGAGCTGAGGACTATCTACAACGCCTTTATTCTCCCCAAACTAACGTATGCATCACCAGCCTGGTCGTCTTCTCTCAACTCAACCCAACAACGTTAGCTAGAGAAGGTACAGAAGAGGGCCTGCAGAATCATGCTCGGCGCAGACTACTCGGGCTACAACAACGCTCTCTCCACCCTGGAAATGCCATCCCTCAGTGACCTCCACCACCACGCACTAGTAGGATTTAGCAGTGGGCTACTGCACCATCGCCACCTACTGCCACCTGCAGTCCCCCGCCCACCTCACGCAGTCCGCCACTGCAACAAAATTCAGCCCATAAGAGCCCGCACTGATAGATATAAGAAAAGCACCATCCCATCTATTGTTAAAATGATAAACAGCTCCTGATTCATGTACTGTACAGCCCTGTAAATGTATTGAATGTATATTATTTTGTCTAAATCACTTGTAAGCTTGTATATTTTCAGCCACCGGCTGCAAGTCTATTAATAAACCGTTTATTATTATTATAATTATTACACACACACACACACACACACACACACACACACACACACTTCATCCTTGATCCACTAAAGGGTCAAGACAGGGTACCTGGTGCTCCTCTGGGAGCAGCCAGGTCAACTGTTAAGTTGACCCATACCAACTGCCTCCACTGAACCCCTCCTCCCCACCGGAATATCAACAAGTTCTCGCCTGAAGTTACAATTTCATTTATGAAAGGAATGGAACCAGTGTTGAACAGAGGTGAACAGTGGTGAACAGTGCTTAAGTCAGTGAGAACAGCTGAGTCATACCCAAGTTAACCTTCACACAATGAGGTCCAAGGTACCCAGTGATAACTGCCCATGAAGCCCAACAACAACCAGCGATGTGTTAATCCGTCTATGATAGGAAGGCCTGGGACCACACCTCACTCATATAACACCATCTATGAGGGAATTACTACACCACGTCAGGCCCCTCATAACAGCGTCTGTGAGGGAATTCGTACACCACGTAATGCCCCTCCTAACACCATCTGTGATGGAATTACTACACCACGTGAGGCCCCTCATAACACCATCAATGAGGGAATTACTACACCACGCGAGGTTCCTCATAACACCATCTGTGAGGGAATTACTACACCATGTCAGGTCCCTCATAACACCATCTGGGAGGGAGTTACTACACTACGTGTTTACTGTTCAACACCTACATTAATCTGTATGTTCACTGTATGTTCCTTTACCTTTCTCTAATAATAACATAAGAAAATAAGGAGTCTGCAATAGGCCGGTTGGCCTGTGCATGGCAGCTCCTGTCGAGAATTACTACCACTCTCTATCATCCATGAATCTATCTAGCCTCCTTTTGAAACTTTCCAGAGGTCCCACACTTACTACAAAGTTGCTAAGCTTGTTCCACTCGTCCACCACCCTATTTGTGAACAGTTTCTTCCTATCTCCCTCCTAAACCTTAACTTATCTAACTTGAATCCGTTGCTCTGAGTCCTATCCTGCTCGGATATTATAAGAACTTTATCCATATCCCCTTTATTGATTCCTTTCACCCACTTAAATACTTCTATCATATCTCCCCGCACTCTTCGTCGGTCTAGGGAATGCAAGTTAAGTTTCTTTAACCTATCCTGATATGGAAGGTTTCTAAGTCCCGGAATAATTTTTGTCATTCTTCGCTGCACCGACTCTAG
Organism: Homarus americanus; assembly: GCF_018991925.1. Classification (NCBI taxonomy): domain Eukaryota; kingdom Metazoa; phylum Arthropoda; class Malacostraca; order Decapoda; family Nephropidae; genus Homarus; species Homarus americanus. The sequence continues at coordinate 46,873 of NW_024732224.1, forward strand.
TGAATTTATATCCATTCTATAATAGGGGCACCAGAACTGAACCGCATAATGAAGGCTTTTGTTAAACCACCAATGTATGTATTAAGTCATTTATGTCCAATGTATATTTTCAGCTTTCGGGCTGCAGAACTTATTCAATAAACAGTTAATTATTATTATTATTATTATTATTATTATTATTATTATTAATAATATTATTATTATACACACACACACACACACACACACACACACACACACACACACACACACATACACACACAGAGAGAACTCCTGATTTATGTACTGTACAGCCCTGTAAATGTATTCAACGCATATCATTATGTCACACTACATCCTTGACCACCGAAGGGTCAAGACGTACCTGGCGCTCCTCTCGGAGCAGCCAGGTCAACTGTTAAGTTGGCCCATACCAACCCCCTCCCCTGAACCCTCCTCCCCACCGGAATATCAACAAGTTCTCGCCAGAAGTTACAATTTCATTTAGGAAAGGATCGGAACCAGTGTTAAACAGAGGTGAACAGTGGTGAACAGTGCTTAAGTCAGCGAGAACAACTCAACAGTAACAGTCGTACCCAAGTTAACCTTCACACAGTGAGGTCCCAGGTACCCAGTGATAACGGCCCATGAGACCCAACAACAACCAGCGATGTGTTAATCCGTCTATGATAGGAAGGCCTAAGACCAAACCTCACTCATATAACACCATCTGTGAGGGAATTACTACACCACATGTCCCTCATAACACCATCTGTGAGGGAATTACTACACCACGTGATGCCCCTCATAACACCATCTGTGAGGGAGTTACTACACCACGTGAGGCCCCTCATAACACCATCTGTGAGGTAATTACTACACCACGTGAGGCCCCTCATAACACCATCTGCGAGGGAATTACTACACCACGCCAGGTCCTTCATAACACCATCTGTGAGGGAACTACACCACGTGAGGTCCTTCACGTGAGGGAACTACACCACGTGAGGTCCCTCCTAACACCATCTGGGAGGGAGTTACTGCACTACATGTTTGCTGTTCAACACCTACATTAATCTGTATGTTCACTGTATGTTCCTTTACCTTTCTCTAATGAAGGCTTTTGTTAAACCACCAATGTATGTAATAAGTCATTTATGTCCAATGTATATTTTCAGCCTTCGGGCTGCAGAATTTTTTCAATGAACCGTTAATTATTATTATTATTATTATTATTATTATTATTATTATTATTATTATTATTATTATTATTACATACAGACACATATATACACACACACACATAGATGCACACACAGACATATACAGATACACACACACACACACACATATACAAACACATACAGACATGCATACAGAAGACACATGTAGACACATACAGACACACACAGACACACATACAGACACGTCCCGAGATACAGACACACAGACACATACAGGCACATACATACACAGACAAATACAGACGTACACAGACATATAGAGACACATACACACACAGAGACACACACAGACACATACACACACATACAAACACATACAGACACACAGACAAATACATACATACATACATACATACATACATACATACATACATACATACACTTCAAGAACAGCGCCTCTAAGATATTAATCAATAATTTATACTACGGCCACCCAGCTCAAGATGCAATGATAGGGGGGTGAGAGTAGGAGACGCAGGGGTGGAGGGGGAGGTTAGTTATAAAATGTTGGTGTGTTGGAGGTGGGATCCCATTTGTCATCGGCGAGTGTCCTCTAGGGTGATCAGCGCCGCCCACCGTGACGCAGACCCGAGCACCGATACCTTCCTGACGAGGCTCTGGCGTGACCACACACTTTCCCCCACTACCCTACTTCTGACTCATGTTATCATTTTCCTTGTCGCCTTCCCTCCTCCTCCCCCCCCAACCTCCTCACAGAGCATCTTGTTGTGTGTTTGTTGATCATTTGTAAGGGGGAGACATGTTTGGTGTTTCCCTTTTCCCTCTACTCTTAGTCTTGTCCAACAGCTTGATACCAGACTTACAGAACCTATGTGCCCAAACCCTCCTCATGCTACCAAAGGTCAGAGGTTAAGAATTAACTATATAGAATGAAATAACTAATGGAGAAAATGAATGAAGTAAGAAATTAAGAGAAAAACAAGTTGAAGAGTTTTAAAGTTAACCATAAGGGGATAAAGAAAATAGGAAAAGAAAAGACAACGCAAAAAAGAACCGCCCGCCCCGCCCGCCCCGCCCGCCCTGTCTGATTACAGATGGAACATTCAAGATCCCTTGTGAGTGATGTTGAAAACTTCAACTGTCTTTATTGTTAGTAAAACTTGTCAAGTAAGTCAGTGTTGAGTCTACCAGTGAGAATGGATTGGGTTAGGTTAGGTTAGGTTAGGTTAGGTTAGGTCAGGTCAGGTTAGGTTAGGTTAGGTTAGGACGTTAATCTTGAGGTGAAATAAGCTGTGGTGGTTAATTTTATGGTGTCCCAAATATGTTTGGTGCGAAACAAGGTGAGTAATTACACCTGTCAGTGAATAATTTGGTATTATGAGATGGAAAATACACACACACACACACACACACACACACACACACACACACACACACACACACACATACACATACACTACTACTACTACTATTTTTCGTTAATGGCCTCCAGCCTCCCCCAATAGCCATACCTTCGCCACCATTTTATTACCTTAAAATTAAATATCCTAATACATAAATAGTTATCCTAGCTGTGTTGAGTTAGTTGAGCCGCAGATCTATGTGGCATTCAGTGACTGTAGCCTGATAGTCAATATCTGCAACTGTTGTCGGCTTTGGTGCCGATGCTCTCATTCCCCTAAGGCAGAGCAAAGCCAACCTAAGGAAAGAGAAGGACAGTCGACATCTCATCCAGGCCGTAACATAACTTCTGGGCTGCTGCTTCTGTTCAGAGAGCACCTCCGCGAACCTGGAGTAGAAGCATCTTGCACTTGGTCCCATCCCACCAGAGGTTGTGAACACTAGAGGAGTGAAGCTGCCTTGATCAACGTTCTAAATTCTCTCCCAGTATGCCCTTATCTTGTCGTTCTCGTTCCTCCTGTGTGCAGCATCAAGAGCTAAGTTACGGTGACATGCGGCCATGGGATAAAAAATCCTTATGTCGAAGAAGGCTCGCAGTCCCCGCATCCAGAATCCTCGAGCACCATAGTCAACACGAGCTTCGTTGGATGTGTTTGAAGTTCTATATTGGAAATGATCACCTTCCAATGGAAGGAGGGTCGGTTCTACCATGACATCACGGCAGATTTCCTTCAACATATTTGCTGTGAGGTCCCTTACTTCGTGCCGATTACTGCGCCTAGGTGTCTTTGGCCATCCTTTGTTATTTTGACCTCACTTCCACCGAACACATCCATTGCCCGTTCATATTGTTCTGGCTTCACAATGAGGAACGACTTGCTGGTGTTTGGGTGGTACCCTATTTGTGGACCTCGTGATGTTACCAGGTCCCACCACTTTTTGATGTCCTCCACTTTTCCTGCTCCTGTAACGTCGTCAGCGTACGCCACTTGCTTGACCTCAGTTGTTTTAAATTTTATTGTGCGTTGGAGCACGGATAGGCCTATTGCATACATTGCCATTGCAACAGGGTCCTCCTGCGTTGTTCCGTCGGTTGACTGTATGATGGTATCACCTCTTAGAGCCTTGTTGTTAACTATATAGAGGTCTGATGGATTCCTATAGGAGTTTTCAAAATACATTGCCAAGCTTGGACAAATGATCTTGATGTTGTGCAGTGCGGCCTTGCGGTTTGAAGAGTCCACCAGGAGAACGGCCACACATTCACGCTGCTCAAATATTGTTCTCATGGCGTGAATGGTAGCTTCCTCTCCAGCCTGGTGACCAGCACAAACTTGCAGGTTCCCTGCTGCTGCCCTGACATCATCCTTTGCCACCTCCATTATGCATTTTCCGATGATCCGCCTCAGCACTTCCCCCACCCCTATAGGCCTACATCCTGGATTCTTATCCAGGGGAATGTGGTGGCACGAGGATGCCAGCTTTCTTGCAAGGACGGCAATGGCAGTGCAGAGATCACTTGCTACAGGGCCAAACTTGTTAGTGCTGAGGATGACTCTCCAACCATTTGCATCCAGACCTGAAGGGCCGGCACCTCCCTGAGTCTTCAGTGCCTTTTTCCACACCATCCCTCCTGTTATTTTCTCGAACAGGACAGCATTTGGTGGGATATAGTCACCCTGGAACCTGATGCAGTCGTCTTCACTTGCAGGGGGAGTTTTTCTTTCAGTTGTTTTAATGTCTCTATGTTTATTGGCAGAACCCCACCGGAGGATTCCTCTATGAGAGATCTTACCGCCAAAGACACTTTTCTCACACGCATTTTGTTTCCAAACTTTCTTGCAACGTCATCGGTGTTTTGCTTTCCGTCTCCTGCAGATTTTAGTCTCTCCTGCAGTGTTCTTGCTTCACATAGGGCCCCATTCTGCCACATTGTCAATCTTCTCTTCATTGCTGCCGCCTTTTCTTTGTGCTTAGTCTTTGTGTGTGTCCTCTGACAGAATAGATGTGGTATTATTGCCAGTATTTGAAGAGCTAAAGGGGCAAGGAAGCAGTCCTGAGTGTACTCAGTTATGAGGTGAATCATCTCCCGAATCATTTCTTTGGTGGCCGCACACTTGGGTGGTTCAAACAGGTTAGCTGGCGACCACCTGACAATTTCTGAGTAAGTTTCTTTAACCCGTTTTCCATAGACACGCCATTCCACTGTGGTGGCTGTCTCTAATTCACCTCGTGTGCATCTGCTACTATTGGAGCAGCGTTTATTAGTATTACATTTTCTGGTTGAGTAGACTCACTGCTATCATTTAGGATATCATCGGGCGGTTGGGTCCCGGCGATATCCACTGTGGCCTCCTGTGTCGGCTCCCTGCCATGTGGGTTCCGACATTTGTTTCCCTTTCTGCAATCCACACATGGTCGGTTGCTTCTCGCACAATCACAGCTAGTGCAATTTTGGTACTGGCTAGCACAAACGCAACAATGACTGTTACCCAGCATAGTGTTCCGCACTTTGGGCGACAGTTACGTCCGCCCCTGACATCTGCTTTGGTCCCATAGAGAAGAAGAAATTGGTTCTTATGAGTAAAGGGCGGAGAGGTGAAAGGTGACAGGCTGTACTGCTGTGTCCGGGTAGTAGTGGCATACGTGCGCGCGTGGGTGTGTAGGCCACCCCCCTATGGGCGACAATCCACACATCAGAATGATACACTGGGAGCAAGAATTGTCACACCTAACACTTGTTTATATATCCTTGGCAGAAATAACCACTATTTCTATGGTCGCACTGATGTAATATTAGTTATATATACAGTACTCACTTGGTCGGCGACACTTCATGAAGTGACCGTTACTTGGGGGGGAAGACAGCAAGCGTAGAACACTTGGCCCCATAGGGGCGAGAGTCTCGATGCCACCCCTGCTAAAGTAGGCCTATCGACACTGGCACTGGCACCTGGCACTTGCACTAGCCGTTCCACCAATACTCACAGCTCGCTTGGTGATAGCCAGTGAACACACGAAATATTTGCGATTAATGCCGTAAGGGATGAGAAGAACCTTCGGTGACAATGCTTAGGGTGACATCCGATATTCACCGACACACCGTGAAATTCCCGCTCCCACACTCTGAATATGTCCCCTCCAATAACACTTTAGATCAGGGAGGACACTCCGCTTTGCTGTCACTTGGATTCGAGTATTACGATCATCCAGCTATGATACAATGATATGAATTATTAGGGATGTCACCTAGGTTGCTGAGTTTTGAGGTGACTAAAGAGACCGATATGGGACTGGCAGAGTCGTTCACAGATGTTGCACATGTAGGGGGCTACATCTAATGCAGGATGGGCTGCGGCAGCGTCTTTTTGGCGTCGGCGCTTGTCTGCCTCGGCATGTAGTCTTGTTGCTCCTACAGTTGGTGTCAGCGAGAATGCCGGCATTTGTTCTCTTGTGTTCTCAGCAAATTTGCAAGATGGAGCGTGACTACGTTGGTGAAAGTTTCCAAGTACCTTGAAGTGCCTCCTGTATGTGACCCATGTCTCGCTGCCATATAGCAAGGTGGGGAGGACCACTGATTGATATACGTCCAGCTTTGTAGATAAATTCAGCTCCTTATAGTTGAAGACACGATTTCAGAGTGTGCCAAAGGCTTGAGATGCACATCTGATCCGATGCTGAATCTCTTCATCGATGTCCGAGGTGGTGGACATGTGGGAGCCGAGATACTGAAAGTGGGTAACATTAGTGCGGCCGGGTAGTACCGTTAAGCTGGATGGATGGTGGAGGTGTGTTTGAACCAGAGGCAGGTTGAAAGAGAATCTGAGTCTTACGTACATTCACCTCAAGGCCGAGATGTACATACACTTCTGCGTAGATGTTCAGGATCTCCTGTAGGTCGCGTTCAGTGAAAGCGACAAGGGTGAGGTCGTCTGCATACTGAAGTTCAGTAACGGAAGCTGCCGACACCTTTGTTCCGGCCTGGAGTCGTCATATGTTGAAAAGACTTTTCATCCGGTACTGGATGTCTACCCCGCCGGCTAAATTAGCACTGGAAGGCAGACAAGAAAATGGAAATGAGAGTTGGTGCCAGTACACATCCTTGTTTTACCCTCGTTTGGTTTGGGAAGAATTCAGACTGGGTACCATTGTGCAGGACACTGCAGTACACACCATCGTGGAGTTGCCTCACAATGGCGATGAATTTTGGTGGGCAGCCAAAACGGCTGAGAGTCCACCAGAGGGCTTCCCTGTTGACCGAGTCGATGGCCTTGATTAGGTCGATGAAAGCCATGTACAGATCACGACGCTGTTCTCTGTACTTTCCTGTGTTTGTCGGGCAGGAAAGATCATGTCAGTGGTGCTACGTGATGATCTAAAGCCACATTGAGATTCTGGGAGGAAGTTTTCCGCCTCAGGAAGAAGTCTGTTTCGAAGGACTCGGGCAATAATCTTGCCTGCTACCGACAGCAGCAAGATCCCGCGGTAGTTGCCACAGTCTGACCGGTCTCCCTTGTTCTTAAGAATATTGACGATGGGGAGGGTCTTTAAGAGCTTGGGAGATTTCCTCCTTTTCCCATATATTCTCCAGGAGAGAGTGGAGACGGCTGAAGCAGAGGTCCTCCTGCTTTATACACCTCAGCTGGGATTCCATCAGGCCTTGAGGCTCTGTTATTTTTTTATCTGTTTGATGGCAGTAGCTACCTCATCCAGGGACGGAGGATAGCTGAGGTGGGTCAGCTCTGGGTGTTTAGGGACCTGTTGGGTAGTCAGGATATCTAATTCGGTGTTTCGGTTGAGCAGTGAATGGTAGAGCTCTTTCCAGCGCTGAAGGAGGCCTTCATCGTCTTTAATTGGGGAATTACTGTCGGATGAGTGAAAAGGGGCTATGCCACGAGTGATTGGCCCATAAAATGTTGTGCTTGAACTGATAAATTCGCGCATCTTGTGTTGATAGCATTTTTTGTGTTTCAGTTACTTTGTTTTTAAACCAGTCTTTCTTCAGATTGCAAAGTTCAAGCTGGGCCGCTGGTTTATTGTTGCGGAAAGTATCAGCTTTGGTCCGACACTGAGGGGTGTTCTGTGAGTCAGTTAAAGCATCATATTTATCATCGACGAGTACATTGATTGCCGGGTCATTTTCATCAAAACATCCTGGTGTATTCTTTCGACCTGGCCGAGGGCTCTATGCAGTTTTTTTTTTTCATAACACTGCTGAGAGTATCCCATTCGTCACTGGGATTTAGGTTGTTCATTGTCGGGTTGTTTATCAGCTCATGTTCGAGATGCTCTCTGAAAGCGTGTGCTACCGCTGGGTCCTTCAGATGCTTAGTGTTAAAACCTCTTCTGGAAGCTTGCTGTCTTCGCTCTTTTGGGGCGCCATGAAGTGAAGCTCTCACGAGCCGATGATCAGTGGTGGTGTAGTGGTGTTACCCACGCTTGGCTCGGGTGAAGAGGACATCTCGGCGATCTCTTTCTCTGACAATGATGTAGTCAATGAGATGCAAGTGTTTGGATCGTGGGTGTTGCCACAAACCCTTGAGCTGTCTGCCTGCCTAAACAAGGTATTAGTGATAGTGAGGTTGTGTGCAGCACACTTGCTGAGGAGGAGTAGGCCATTGGATTACACTTGCCTAGTCCATTTCTCCCTATGGTTCCCTGCCAAATGTCAGCATCTCTGCCAACTCTGGCATTGAAGTCACCAAGGAACAAATCCTTGCCTTCTTTGGGTATAGAGGTTAGCACTTTCTCGAGGTCGTGATTTTGTATATCAACTTCTTAGTGAAACTGACAAAGCCCAAAAAAGAAGGTTAAATGCCAAATTAAATGCTCTGTTTGACGAGAGTTAATGGACCATATTGAGTGATCCAAATTTGTTCATAAACTTATCATCTTATGATCTACAGACAAATGAGAAACTTGTTCTTGGTTTTTGTAGAAAGTTTTCTATCACTCAACGGTGCGTTAATCCGCTTACTATTGCTAAAGGTATAATAAACCTGGAAAAGAATAAGTCGTCAGATGTTACAAATAAATATATTTCCAAAGCTAAAGGTTGTATACATAGTGTTTTACATAAGAAATTTGTTTCAAACATTCCAAAAGGATTTGAAACAGCCTTGATAAACTTGAAAAGAAATAAGAATATCCATATTACCAAGGCTGATAAGTCTAATGCTATTGTAATTTTGGATAAAAGTGACTACAATGATAAGATGAATTCATTACTTAGTGATGAAAGCACGTATTGTGAGCTTACGAAAGATCCCCTGGAAAATATTAATAAGTTATCTAATTCCAAAATGAAGATGTTATTGAAAAAGAACCCCGATCTCATCAAACAGCTCTCTCAAATCAATCTCACTTTACCATATATGTATGGATTGATCAAAACACACAAGGTTAACAATCCATTACGTCCTATCGTGAGTTCTGTGGGTTCTGTTACTTACAAATTATCCAAGTGGCTGGTAAAGATGCTATCCCCTCTTACAGCCCAAATATCTAATTCACCTATACACAATAGCAGTGCTATAATTGATAAACTCAAGAAGCACAATGAACCTTGCGAATTAATAAGTTTTGATGTAAATTCACTGTTCACTAGAGTACCTGTGAAAGACCTACTTTCATTTCTTAAAGATAAATTACAACTGTTAGATTTAACTATTGAACATGATACTTTCCTCAAATTGATAGAGTTATGCGTAACTGACAATGTGTTTAGAGCAAATGGGAAGTTTTACAAGCAAATATTTGGCATGAGCATGGGTAATTGTCTTTCTGCTCCGCTAGCCTGTATTTATATGGAGTTTTTTGAGTCTAGATTACTACCCAATATAGTGGACTTTATTCCTCCTTGGTATAGATATGTAGATGATGTTCTTTGTCTTTGGCCTAGAAACAGTGACCCATTGGAATTTTTAGACAAGCTTAATGATATTGTCCCAAGTATCACATTCAAAATTGAAAGAGAAATAAATGGATCCCTCCCATTCCTTGATATGCTTATCATGAGAAATGGCCAAAACTACAAATTTAAGGTATACAGAAAGCCCACACAGGTAGACAGTTTCATACACTTTTTATCGAATCACCTGGAGTCTACCAAAATGTCAGTTTTTTTTGCTATGTTCTTAAGATGTCTGCGTATTTGTGACTCTGAATTTATTGACGATGAATTGAAACACATTCGTTCTATTGCACAGAAACTCGGGTACCCTTCTGTGTTTGTTGATCGTTGTTTTAAAAGGGCTAAAAAATCCTTTCATTCCTCTCAAACCAGGCAAATTCCTACACTTAAGAATATTTTGACTCTGCCCTATCGTAATGAATTTGTCCCGTTAGTTCGGTCCCTCAAGCTACTAAATATTAATGTTGTTTTCAAGTATAACTCAACCATTACCAATATGTTAATAAGAAATAGCCCAAGTTTGAATGTAAATGGAAGTGTTTATTGTATTCCATGTAGCAAATGTAATTGTAATTATGTAGGACAGACAGGAAAAACACTGCAGCTCAGAATCAAACAACATAAGTACAATATCAGAACAGCATCTGAAAGCAGTGCCTTGTTCGTTCATGTTAGGAATAATAATCATCCCATTGCTTGGGAAAAAAGCTTAGAAGTATTCAAATCATCTTGTTTTATAGAAAGACTTCTGGTTGAAGCTAGTTTAATTAAGGAATTAAAATCAATAAACCTTAGTGATGGTCAGTTCAAAACTGATAATATGTTACATAAATTTATTTGTCAGTGGCCCAAGGTTAAAAATGCTTTGAAAACCTTTGATCTAGATGTATGATAGTTATTTTGTGGGTCCCTTATTTTTGACCTGACCTGACTAGTCACGTCACCCCCTTCTCTTAAGCTCCTCTACGTGTGTGTTGGTGTGGGGAGTAGTGGATGACATCATTATGACCTGACCTCATGTTTAATAAGGTCACCCTGTATATTTAAGCCTCTCTCTGTCCATGTAATCCAGTTGCCTCTGAAGATGTCTTGAATAAAGACGAAAGCTAAGGTGCTCCGTTGTTTCCCTTTTCCACGTTTTCATTGTGGATCTACATGAAATATATATATAAAACAAAGAAGTATGTGTGTTTGTGTGTGTGTCCGCACGAGAATCTCGGAACTACTTTACCGATCTGTAGTGATGATGGATGGTGTTATATGTAGTGATGATGGATGGTGTTATATGTAGTGATGATGGATGTTGTTATATGTAGTGATGATGGATGGTGTTATATGTAGTGATGATGGGTGGTGTTATATGTAGTGATGATGGATGGTGTTATATGTAGTGATGATGGATGATGTTATGTGTAGTGATGATTAGACAATAAAATAATAACAGTTTAATGCTAAAAAAATATACTTTGCTGTACCGTTGTAGTGAAAAACATGGTGAAACTTACATACACTGTTAATGAACTATTGATCTTTGGCCCTACACGGTGCTACATGTATTCCATTGAGTGGCAGAAACGAGGTCTACCACATGCCCATGTCTTGATCTGGCTGAATTATTACATTATAAATGTTGATTTTTTTGTGGAGGAGAGGAGAGGGAAGGGCTCCCAATATACTACATATGCGTGTGAAAGAAACACATTATTCATTCATTATTATTTGGGCTCAACATCATAAGAAAGGATCAAAACATTAGAGTTATTAAGATATAAGGTTATAACTACCACTCATATATAAGACTTCAGATGATAAACACTTTAATATGGTAAGGTTTAATAGTTATAAGTGTCTTTCTCTCTCAGTCTTTTATATAATTTTCTCTGTTTCTTTCCTTAGTAATTCTCCCAATGTATATATTCTCTTTCTTTCCCTCTCTTTGTGGATGTGGAAATGTTGTAAAATCCTCAACTGAGCTCACTAACATGGTCTACCCAAACATTATCCACCACTACAAGGATCACAAGCGGCTGCGTGAACGCGCAATTCTGGCACCAAAGAATGAAACAGTGGCTGAAATCAAAATGACTCTGCTCAGACAGCTTCCAGGCAGTGAGCCCTCATTCAAATCTGTTAATACAGTAATCGACCAGGACCAAGCAGTCCAGTACCCTGCAGAATTCCTTAATTCTTTGGAGCCCGCTGGAATGCCTCCTCACCACCTCACTCTCAAGATTGGAACTCCTATAATGCTCTTAAGAAATCTTGAACCACCAATCCTCTGCAACAGCACAAGACTGGTGGTGAAGAACATGATGCCACATGTACTGGAAGCTACAATACTGACAGGAAAAGCTAAAGGAGAGGACGTGTTTATACCAAGGATACCTCTCATCACCACTGACCTGCCATTTGAGTTCAAGCGACTTCAGTTCCCGGTTAAAGTGAGCTTTGCCATGACCATTTACAAAAGCCAGGGACAGTCCCTAAAGATGGTTGGCCTAAGCCTGGTGTTTCCTTGCTTCTCTCATGGACAGTTCTATGTGAAAACTGGCAAAAATCTGTACATACTTGCTGCTAATGGCAAAACCAAAAATGTGGTCTACCTTAATGCACTACAGTGAGACAATGTGGAGCCTCCCTGAGGGTGGCGTCCTACCGTGGCCTAGCGAAAGAGCCGCCCGGAGGGCGGCGATTCCGCTAGTTGTTATTATTATTATTATTATTATATTTTTTTACAAACACGCACGGACACACACACACAGGCACGCTTACACGAGCACGCATTAACTTACACACACGCACACACACAGTAGAGGAGACGGGCGACCTTCACGCCAGACAGGGGCAGGTGGCTGTCTCGAGCAACACTACCAGGGTGCCTCTTACCTGCCCCCCACCCACCTGTCTACAGCGGCCCGGGCAGCTGACCGTGAGAGGGGGGGGGGGGTGGGTGCAGGGACACTCTAGAAAGGAGGGACGTGGAGGTAAAGGAAGAGAGACAGACACAACACCATGCCGTGGTTTCTTAAAAGCTTTTGTTCTCTTATACAAATTAAAGCATTGTATTCCTAATGTCTTATTGTTACGTCTTCCTACTTCCTTGTTTGTATATTATTATTAAAATCGCAACAACACCTAACCTAACCTAACCCACACCACCTAGATTAAGATATAAGTACCTCTGGCTGTATGTCCCTCAGGCAGATGTGAACGAAGCTAAATGTAAAGTGCGTGACCAGACATATGGCCACACACACTGGCAGTTTGTCCCTCAGGCAGATGTGAATGAAACTAAATGTAAAGTGTGTGGCCAGACATATGGCCACACACTCCGGCAGTAGGTCCCTCAGGCAGATGTGAACGAAGCTAAATGTAAAGTGTGTGGCCAGACATATGGCCACACACTCTGGCAGTAGGTCCCTTAGGCAGATGTGAAAAAACAAAACAATGTGAACGAAGCTAAATGTAAAGTGTGTGGCCAGACATATGAGGACATCGATATTGTGTGTCTGCAGGAGTAGGTCCCTTAGGCAGATGTGAAAAAACAAAACAAAGTTGTGACTGAGGACATCGATATTGTGTGTCTGCAGGAGTGTCTCACACCTAATAGTAAGCCCCCACCCAGTCTGCCCAATTATGTGTATTATGATCCTAGTTCTACTCACACATGTTTGATGTATGTTAAGAAGTCACTACCGTATGTACAAGGTACACCCACTAAAAAATTATTCAGCACCCTTACGGCGTGATACACTATGACACGAGTGCCGAATAATTTTTTAGTGGGTGTACCCTGTAAAGGCCTGGCCTTTGGGATATAAATCCCTCACCAGCCTAATCAGGATCTTATAAAAAGGAAAGTCAAGAACCAGGGGTTTCCAAGGGATAACAAACAACCGTTAGAGATTGACATCTCTTTACTACGAAAATAATCACAATAATTTAACTGACACCACTCACACAAATATTAAATAAACAGCACTGGAGTCAAACAATTACTTAAACAAAACAATCAATACAACACAGTACAGGTATTCCCTACGGCTGCAGATGAATCTTTCTCCTAACCAGCTTCCTCACTTGACGCCGGCGTTGGTGGGCGATGTCTTGCCACACAGGAGAGACTCCAGGGCACGGACGGTGGATAGGGCGTGGAGGAAGTGGCGATCACAAGGCAGCCGCGGCAGTAGCCGGAGTAGGTGACCAGAGTTGACAGCCCCACGAGCCCCAGGAACCTCAGATGAGTACACAACCAGAGTTGGAATCGAACAGCGGGGGAAGTAGCAGCTGTAGTCAAGGCTGGATCATGACTGGTGTGCGATGAGGCAGCAGCGACCTTCTCACCTCCATCTACCCAACTAGTGGGGCCGAGAACAAGCAAACGAGCGGCGGACAACCATCCCGCTCGTTACAGCCCTTACATACCTATTGTATCCAAGAAGAGTACCAACTTTCAGTACCATGGGATCACTATCCACCTGGGCAACTCACACTCAACGTGCTAAACGCCTATGCTCCTTCAGATCAGTTTCAATACACAGATCTCCCAGACTTTGTATATACTGAGCCCACTGTCCTGATGGGTGACCTGAATACTAGACACAAGAAATTAGGTGACTCCACCACTAACACCAGTGGTAGGAGACTTAAGTCATAACTAAGCATATATAAAGATGTTCAAATTATAGGTAATAATGAACCAACACACATCTATGGCGGGGGTCTAGACAAGTGTATTGGTTTTAATCTATCATACACAACTCATAGCTCTGATGTTGTCACTGATCTTATGTCTGACCACAACCCAATCCAAGCTAGTATACATGTAGCCAATGACACCCCCACTGGTGGTACATGTAGCCAATGCCTCCACCTGGTGGTACATGTGGCCAATGCCTCCCCCACTGGCGGTAAACTCAAAAGACATAGACTCACAGTTAAGCAAGAACATGAAAGCCAGTTCATAGACTTCATCCATGACTGGTACAAAGTGTACAAGCCTGACAACTACCAAAGTCTCCATGACTTATGCATTCTACCCCAATAATGCCTCCACCAAAAAGAGGAGGAAACGTGGTCAGCATAATAGGAACAGACCACGGCAGTGTTATGATGACCCCCAGACTGAAAGAACTTAAATCTATAGCCAGGCAGACTAGATAGGGTTATAAACGCCTCAGAACACCTCAAATGCTCAAACTGTTCAAGCTTCCCACCCTGTAATCCGAGAACGCGTGAATAAACTTAGAAAAAATACATGGAAAAATATGTCAACAGCCTGAACTAACACACACATCCCTCAGCAAAGCCTGGAAAGACATAAACACAATCAGAGGTAAAAACAGTAGACACGTCTCCCATCCAAACCCTCTGCAAAAATCGAATGAGTTAATAACAAAGTGGGCTCATGTGTCTAGCTATGACATGTTACCAACTAGGACTCGGGGACTCCTTGATGCGAAGTCTATAGAGAGAAGTAATCTTATTAACTTAATGCTGGGCAAACAGCACGATGAGTGTGATGTTCCCGATACTACGCCCTCGCCAGGGGTAGGTCTTCCGCCCCTGGTGAGGACGGAGTCACCTACAACATCGTTAGACTACCTAGGCGTGTACCGGATGGTTCTTGGCAGACTCTTATATAAATTCAGAGAATACATAATGGCTAACATAAATGGCTTCACCTTTAGTAAAAGTGTACATAACTCCTTCACCGCTTGTACTTTTTACTTTTTACTTTTTTTTGCTTTTATCCTCTTCGTCTTTAATCGGTTCGTTACCCGGTTGGGCGATCGGTCACGTCTCTGTTACGCACTGTTGGCAAGTACTGGGCTCCTGAATGTATCTGAACCTGCTCCAGTGTTGGTCAAGTCTGCCCTTGAAAAAGCTCACACTCAGTGCTATAACAACACTCTCTGGCAGGTTGTTCCAAGAGTTCACAATTCTCACTCCAAAAATATTTGCCCTCACAGTTTTCTGGACTTGTGGCTTCTTCAACCTTGATTTATGATTCCTTGTGAGGCGGGCGTCTGCCAGCTCCAGGTATGTACAGTTGCCAGCAAAAGTCCTCCACAGCCCTGCTACACAGAGCTGTGGGAGGACTTTTGCTGGCAACTGTACATTCGACCGAGTAGTGCCCTTTGAGATGTTTATACCTCAAATTTGTCATCCCTTGCCCGTCTGTAGTATAAGCTAGGCAGTTGCAGGCGCTCTAATCTCTCTGGATAACTGAGGTGCCGAAGTGCAGGCACCAGTCTGGTGGTCCTCCTTTGGACATTTTCAATAAACTGACAAGTCTCTAGCATATCTCGGGGGAAGCACATCACTCTTATAAGACCTACTAGCTTAGTTACTTGATTCACCTTCTTTTCACAATGGCCCGAGAACTTCAGTTCATTGTCAACTTACACACCCAGGTCCTTTTCGCATTCGATCTCTATTAATGCACTTTCTTCGTCCAGTTGGGAAATGTGATACACCATACTGATGGTACGACCCAGGTGCATCCTCTTACACTTCGTAACATTGTATCGTAGCAGCCATTTCTTCGACCACCCTTGAAGCTCATAGAGTTCTTTCTGCAGCTCTTCACAGTTTGCGTGGTTCTTAAATTCCCTGAATAACTTGGCATCGTCCGCAAACATTAGTATGGAGGAGTGTTATCACTGCTGGCATTTGCTGCCTGCCTTCCAGCGGTTCAAACGATGTGCCGTCTACGAGCGTCACATTACCCAAACAAACTTAAATCTCTCAGCTTACGACCACGTACCTCGTGACCTGATGTAGGGGAGGAGAGGGGAGAGCTGGGGGAATGTTTACAGCCAAGCGGTCCAGGTTTCTGCTGAATAGACAGTTCGGCAGGTGGCATGCCTGGTCTCCCTGACCCACAGATAACCCTCTACAGCCATACTGTGAGCATCACCACCCTCTGCTGGCAGTACACCAACTCACAATCCTCTCCCTGAGTTCTGTGCTTAGACAATTTACGCAGTACTGTTGTCAATTGGAACACCATACTGATTTACATCGACCCGCACTTGTAAGTACAGCCTACGTGATGACGTACCCCTCCGTACTGAAATATTGTTGACTAATTACGCCTGTCACACAACAGCTAACTATCCCCTGTACCTCACCTGCCACACAACAGCTAACTATCCCCTGTACCTCACCTGCCACACAACAGCTAACTATCCCCTGTACCTCACCTGCCATACAACAGCAAACTATCCCCTGTACCTCACCCGCCATACAACAACTAACTATCCCCTGTACCTCACCTGCCATACAACAACTAACTATCCCCTGTACCTCACCTGCCATATAACAGCTAACTATCCCCTGTACCTTACCTGCCATACAACAACTAACTATCCCCTGTAAACAGCTAACTATCCCCTGTACCTCACCTGCCATACAACAGCAAACTATCCCCTGTACCTCACCTGCCATACAACAACTAACTATTCCCTGTACTTCACCTGCCATACAACAACTAACTATCCCCTGTACCTCACCTGCCATACAACAACTAACTATCCCCTGTACCTCACCTGCCATACAACAACTAACTATCCCCTGTACCTCACCTGCCATATAACAGCTAACTATCCCCTGTAACTCAACTGCCATACAACAGCTAACCCGCCAATGTACTGGTTGGCTAAAACCCTTTAAATGTGTAGAGAGGCTCAACCCACATTATGGTGCTAACAATGTACCTAGGCTATATAAGATCTCTGATAGAATACCACGCACCAGCCCTGGTCCTTCGTGACAGGAAAGGCATTGACAAGCTCAAAAAATGCAAAATATAGCCCTCAGAATTATCCTAGGATGTCCCATGAGCACTAAAGTACTTAATATGAGGAAAGATCTACTGCAGCCAGCTGAGGGGTCGGTCTCTCGACCTCTTAACCCTTTAACGTCATGCACAAGTTGGTTCACATTTTTGTCAGATGTGGGATGACCTCCTCTTCTATAGACCTTGGATACACTGCCAAGACGCAAACTTGAGCACTCGACTGTGGGAGGGAATCATGGCCTGGACACGCAATCATTTATAGCTGTCGTATTAAAGTTGCTTCACTACTGGGCGTTCATATCTGACTAATCTATTAAAATTCTTTTCAGCTGTTTTCGAATCAGTGGACAACGGGGACGATTATGATGTGGTATACCTCGACTTCAGCAAAGCCTTCGGCAGGACCCCCCACGAGAGACTAAAGACTAATGCGTAAAGTGGAGGCTCATGGAGTTGGAGATATTCTAAAATGGAATAGTGAGTGGTTAGAGAAAAGGAAACAAAGAGTCAGCATTAATGGTACTAAATCCGATTGGGGTAACGTCACAAGTGGAGTACCTTAAGGCTAAGTACTTGGACCATTACTATTAATATATAAATAAACGACATAGATATAAGGGTAGAGAGCAACATAAGTAAATTTACTGATGACACTAAAATGGGGCGTGAAATAAAATCTGACGAGGACTCCGCAAAACTACAAGAAGATCTAAAAAAAATTTTGAATGGTCTGAAAAATGGTAGATGAAATTTAATGTGGACAAGTGTAAAGTACTTACTATCGGCGATGTAAACAGAGACACCAGATATCAGATGAACAACGTTGTTATGGAGAATTCCAACTGTGGGAAAGATTTAGGAGTAATGATAAGTAGGAATCCTTAACCAAGACAACAATGTGTATTTGCCCGAAATAGGGCTAACAAAGTATTTGGGTTCATAAAAAAAGAGTGTTAGTTATAAGACTAGCGAAGTTATCCCAAAACTATATCATGAGCTTGTGAGACTTCACTTGGATTACGCGGCTTAGTTCTGGTCACCGTACTATAGAATGGATATTAAATCCTTAGAAAGAATTCAGAGAGAATGACAAGACTAATCCCGAGCATTAGGAACCTTGAGAACAGAGATAGGTTAAAGCATCTTAATTTTGCTTTCCCTTGAAAGATGTAGAGTGAGGGGCGATATGATCGAGGTGTATAAATGGAAGTCAGGGCTGAACAAAGGTGATATAACAAAGGTACTCAAACTATCTAACTAGGAACGAACTCGTAGCAATGGTTTTAAATTAGACAAATCTAGATTTAGGCGCGAGATAGGTAAACATTGGTTTGGAAATAGAGTAGTGGATGAGTGGAACAAGTTACCAAACATCATCATTAACTCGAACACGCTGGATAGCTTCAAGCATAGGTTGGATGGATATATGAGCGATAGGGGTTGGGTGTAAACGGGACTCCTCAGTATGGGCCAATGGGCCTGCTGCAGTTTCCTCAATTCTTAAGTTCTTATGTTTGTCAAGGGTTGTGTTAGGCTTACCCACGCAACCAACTCCAAAGTTTGTTTTACTAGAGATAAGACGCCCGGCGAGGCATAACTGGGACATGTATTTTCCATTAGTGTATGTTAGCCAGCCTTTAGGGGGGTGGGCAGTGAAACAGTGTTGTACTGTTCATCGCTTCACACCCAAAAACCTCATTTTAAGTAGTATCCCGACGACCATGGCTTAGTTAAGACATCTCCATCCTCTTCCTCCTGAAAGGCAGCGGGACACCACACTACACAGAGTCCTCCACCGCCACTCCGTCCTGTGGACCGTCGTCGACACGAAACTAAGCGTGTTAACCTAGGTTTGATATCCCCGTGGAAATATCACGTGTGGATGCCTGGTTGCAACAAGAGCAATCCAGGCTGGCCTATCAAACCAACAGTAAATGGTTAATCAATTCATGCTTACAGAGTTCTCCTGCACGACACCCGTCTACAGTGACCATGATCGACACGAGATTAAGCGTGTTAACCTAGGTTTGTTATCCCCGTGGAAATATCACATGTGGAAGCCTGGTTGCGACAAAAGCAATCCAGGCTGGTCTATTGCACCTAAATGGTTAATTCAAGTCACACTTACCAGTTCTCCTTGCCGCGACAACCGTCTGCAGTGACTGTCAGTGACGCGAGACTGTGTGTGGTAACCCAAGAGTACTTTTTGTTGTTATGGCCGTGGAAAGAAGTTCTTGTGAGGAAGCCTGGTTGCAACAAAAGCAATCCAGGCTGACAATAAATGTATCACTTGAAGATTTAAGGCTCTGTGAAGTCATACCCATAGTAGAGTAATCACATGTGTCCCCAAGTTGAAAATTCTCTTTTAGAAGATTAATTTTATTACAGCGTGAACGTGAGTGATTCATATATCCATGCAAATTGTAAATCATTGTATGGAAGCTTGACAAATAAATGTAAGTGCAATTATATGCCCATATCTGTGATCCTATCTTATTATTACTAAAGGTAATGACTGATTGGTTATGACAAAGTATAACCAATAACTTAGATGGATGTTGGAAATTAATGGAATTCATTAAATCATCATTTATCAAGTATAAATCATGCAATGTCGAGTGATGGAGTGAACTTCTACGTAGATACGCCATAATCTCCTGTAAGTAACCAGTGTGAAGGTAACGACCTCTACGGTAAGAAATAAGAAATACGACATATTATTATCTTTATATAATGTAATCCACTCTGACTACCACCGATTCACCGTAAACCATGAGAATGTTCTTACCCTAAACTCAGATTGTCACCCGCTTTCTCTGAAGCCAGACACAAGCACATGTGTCTTGTTGACGGGGGTATCAGGATCAAGCTGCCGTGGATCCCCTCTCACATAGGCATCAGTCAACATGACAGTGTTGAGTACAATCTCGGACTGTCAAACAGAACCTTAAAAACTGTAATCAGAAAAGAACTTGCTGATGAATTTAATCCCAGTCGACAAGTGCAAACAGACACTAGTCAATCCATTGTTTACCATGATGAGATGTATCAAGTGAAACATGTATATGGAGCAAGTAACAAGATCACTAGATTACAAGATGTTGTAACCGCTAGATTAAGGTTAGGATATAAGTACCTTTGGCAGTATGTTCCTCAAGCAGATGTGAACAAGACGAAATGTAAAGTGTGTGGCCAGACATATGGCCACACACTCCAACACTACGTCTTAGACCGTAAAAAAATAGAACCTTATAGAGATAGATCCAAGCACACTGTGTATGCAATGACACAACACTATATATGTGATGACAAGATAGCTGATATACTAAAGCTGTATCCACATTTGGCCTCTAGTACCTAACCCAAATTCTATGTTCCGACTTAAAAAAACAATGTTCTGGAAATACTCTGTAACATTCATTGCCATAATATCCTGACCACTGGGGTCCGATAAACACCTTTTGTGGCCCATACTATGTAATCCTTTTTGCGTTACCGCTCAGAGGATGACGATGGAGTACACAATAAACTAGCTGCGATCCGCGGCAAAATTTAAAAAAAAATGCATCACCTACACACCACTTCCACACCTCTTACACCACCTACACACCACCTACACATCATCTACACACCCCTTACACCACCTACACACCACCTACACCTCCTACACACCCCTTACACCACTTACACACCACCTACACATCTACACACCACCTACACACAATCTACACTACCAACACTACCTACACACCTTTTAAATCTTGGTGTCTCCGTCCCTTGTACCCTACCTGCCACACAACAGCTAACCCGCTAATGTACTGACAGACTTGAGACCTCTTAGAAGTGTAGCGGGGTACAGCCCGCACTATGGTGCTAATATTAGAATTGTTAAAACAATGTACCTAGGCTATATAAGGTCTCTGATAGATTACCACGCACCAGCCCTGGTCCTTCGTGACAGGAAAGGCGTTGACAAGCTCGAAAAATGCAAAATAAAGCCCTCAGAATTATCCTAGGATGTCCCATGAGTACTAAAGTACTTAATATGAGGAAAGAACTACTGTTAGTATACCCAGTGTCAAAGATCGAATAATTGAAGTCAACCTCATGATAGCCCTGAGGCTTTTGTGTGGTGATCCTGATAATATTGTTTCCATAAAGTTGCTAGAATGTATGAACCATGGGACTGGTGAATCTAAATGGATCCAAACTACAGCTACACATATGAAGATGTTTGGACTAAATCATCTGTTCAAAGTTGAGACACAACAGCACTTCCTTCCACCCTTCCTTCCCTTCGATATCACAATACCGACATATCCGCCTAAAAGACACTGTTGAATACAAACTGGGTCTGTGAAAAAGAACCCTTAAAACTGTAATTAGGAAGGAACTTATTGATGAATTTGACACAAGCAGACAAGTGCAAACAGGCACTAGTCGAAACATAGTTTACCATGATGAGATGTATCAAGTGAAACATATATATATATATATATATATATATATATATATATATATATATATTTCATTAGCCCAATAAAGCGGACTTCTACATACAATCAACACCTCAACCCGCCAGGATTCGAACCCACGGCCCACAAGCCTATGACTGTGACCGGGGAACGCTAACCGCTGGACCACCAGGATACTAAAAGCAGTCCTAGACTTTGTTATATTTCACACAAAGCCTGTTCAACGAGCTTATGGCGCCGTGAACCTCTAATGGGGACCACCCGTATCACGTAGGTGGTCAGAGTAACGTTTTACCAAATCCGGCTTCGAAACACGAGGATCCCGGTCACAGTCATAGGTTTGTGGGCCGTGGGTTCGAATCCTGGCGGGTTGAGGTGTTGATTGTATGTAGAAGTCCGCGTGCTTTATTGGGCTAATGAAATATATATGGATCCTCGTGTTTCGAAGCCGGATTTGGTAAAACGTTACTCTGACCACCTACGTGATACGGGTGGTCCCCATTAGAGGTTCACGGCGCCATAAGCTCGTTGAACAGGCTCTGTGTGAAATATAACAAAGTCTAGGACTGCTTTTGTATCCTGGTGGTCCAGCGGTTAGCGTTCCCCGGTCACAGTCATAGGCTTGTGGGCCGTGGGTTCGAATCCTGGCGGGTTGAGGTGTTGATTGTATATATATATATATATATATATATATATATATTTCATGTAAATCCACAATGAAAACGTGGATAAGATTAACAAGATCACTAGATTACAAGATGTTGTAACGGCTAGCCTAAGGAAGTACGTCTGGCAGTATGATCCTCAAGCAGATGTGAACAATACTAAAAGTAAAGTGTGTGGTCAAAAAGAGGCCACACAGTTGAACACTACGTCCTCGACAGCCGACATACCCTTAAGCCCCAGGTTAGGGTGCTGCTGGCAGTACCCTAACCTGGGGTTAAATCGAGAAAAAAAATCAATATTTCCAAAAATAATAAAATAAAAATAAAAATAAATAAATAAATAAAAATGGCGGGAAAATAGGCGGACGTTCTGGAAAGTCACCCGGGGCCTAAAATTGTATCCACTTTTTTGCACTTAGTAACTGTATCGGTTCCCATGTATAGAACAGAACACAAAATGTGCTTGAATACCTCTCACACAAATGTGAACAACAAAGTGTGTGGCCAGACATACTGCCTCACACTCCTGTACTCACGCAGTTGTGAATAAGTTACCCTTTATGTATAGAACTAAACAAATAATGTATTTGAAATACTGTGTAACATTCAGTGCCATAATATCCTGACAACGGGGGTTAATTATTATGACCCTTTGTGAACTCTACTCTGTAATCCTTTTGCACAACAGCTCACAGGATGAGTATGGGGTGCACAATAAACTAGCTGCTGTAAATGGCAAAACTAAAAAATTTAATTACACCACCTACACACCACCTACACCATCTACACACCACCTACACACCACCTACACCATCTACACACCACCTACACCATCTACAGTACACACCACCTACACACCACCTACACCATCTACACACCACCTACTCACCATCTTACACACCACACACACCACCGACACACCATCTACAACACTGCCTACACCATCTACACACCACCTACACACCACCTACACCACCTACACACCAACTGCGACTACTTTGATGCCACTCGGAATCGAGTATGACGATCATCCAGCTATGATACAATGATTTGAGTTATTAAGGATGTCACCTAGGTTGGTGAGTTTTGTGGTGACTAAAGAGACCGATACGGGACCCGCAGGGTTGTTCAAATTCTTTACACATGTGGACAGCTCCATCGACTGCGGGAGGGGCGGTGGCAGCGTCTTTCCAGCGTTGGCGCTTGTCTGCCTCGGTTTGCAGTCGGGCTAACTCGAAAGTATTGACACCTTCTCGTGTGGTGCTCCTCCAAGCGTTGTGATGTGCAGTAATCGACTCCCAGGTGAGCAGGTCGATTTGGCACTTTTTCAAGTTTGTCTTACGCCTACCTTTATACCTTTTCATTTGACTGCCAGCGTTACGTTTACTATTTTTTAGGTGACTGTAAAGTAGCTACTTTGGCAGTCTACTGTCGTCCATGCCGGTAACATGGCCAGTCCAGCATAGTTGTTCATGAATAATGGCACCCTCCATGCTCCTACAGTTGGTGTCAGCAAGAATACTGGCATTTGTTCTTTTGTCTTCCCAGCGAACTCGGAGGATGGAACGTAGACTACGTTAGTGAAAGTTTTCAAGTGCCTTGAGGAGCCTCCTGTATGTAACCCATGTCTCACTACCATATAGCAGGGTGGGGAGGACCACTGCTAGATATAGGGTGCAGCTTTGTATATAATTTCAGCTCCCTACAGCTGAGATCACGATTTCGGAGTCTGCCAAAGGCTTGAGATGCACATCTCATCCGATGCTGAATCTCTTCATCGATGTCTGCAGTGGTGGACAGGTGGAAGCCGAGATACCGAAAGTGGGCAACATTAGAGAGGTTAGTACCGTTAAGCTGGATGGATGGAGGAGGTGTGTCTGAACCAGGGGCAGGTTGAGAGAGAATCTGAGTCTTACATACATTCACCTCAAGGCCGAAGTGTGCATACGCATCTACATAGGTCTTCTGGATCTCCTGTAGGTCGTGTTCAGTGTGAGCAACAAGGGTGAGGTCGTCTGCATACTGAAATTCAGTAATGGAAGCTGCTGACACCTTTGTTCCTGCTTGGAGTCGTCTTCTGTTGAAAAGACCCTTCATCCGGTACTGGATCTTCATCCTGCTGGTTAAATTGGCACGAGTAAGGAAGGCGACCAAGAAGATGGAAAAGAGAGTTGGTGCCAGTACACACCCTTGTTTAACCCCTGTTTGGATGGGGATGAACTCAGACTAGGTGCCGTTGTGTAGGACACTGCCGTTCATGCCATCATGGAGTTGCCTCACAATGGCGATGAATTTGGTGGGCAGCCAAAACGGCTGGGGGTCCACCAGAGGGATTCCCTGTTGACTGAGTCGAAGGCCTTGATTTGGTCGATGAAAGCCATGTACAGGTCACGACGCTGTTCTCTGCACTTTTCCTGTATCCAGGGGGCAGCAAAGATCATGTCAGTGGTGCACGTGATGGTCTGAAGCCATATTGAGATTCTAGGAGGAAGTTTTCCGCCTCAGGAAGAAGTCTGTTTAGGAGGACTCGAGTGATAATCTTGCCAGCTACGGGGAGCAGCAAGATCCCACGGTAGTTGCCACAGTCTGACAGGTCTCCCTTGTTCTTATAAATATTGACAATGGAGGCGTCTTTAAGAGCTTGGGGGATTTCCTCCTTTTCCCATATATTCTCCAGGAGAGAGTGGAGACGGTTGGTAAGTAGAGGTCCTCCTGCTTTATGCACCATGGTTGGGATTCCATCAGGCCCTGAGGCTTTGTTATTTTTCATTTGTTTGATTACAGTAGCTACCTCATCCAGGGATAGAGGATAACTGAGTTGGTTTAGCTCTGGATGTTGAGGGACCTGCTGGGTAGTCAGGACATCCACATCGGTGTTTCGATTGAGCAATGAATGGTAGTGCTCTTTCCAGCGCTGAAGGGGGCCTTCATCACATACGCCACCTACACACCACCTACACCACTTACACACCACCTACACCACTTATACCCCACATACACACCACCTACACACCACCTACACCACCTACACCACTTATACACCACACACCACACCCACACCTACGCCACCTACACCACCTACACACCACCTACACACACCTACACCACTTATACACCCACCTACACACCACCTACACCACTTATACACCACCTACACCACCTACACTACACACCCACGCCACCTACACACCACCTACACCACTACAGACACCCACCTACACACACCACCTACCTTATACCACACTACACACCACCTACGCCCTTATACACCACCTACAGACCACCTACCATATACCACCTACACACACCACCTACACACCACCTACACCTACCACTTATACCACCTACACACCACTACCACTTGCTTTACCACCTACACACCACCTACACCATATACACCACCTACAGCCACCTACACCCTTATATACACACCACACCACCTACACACCCACCTACCACACCCACACACCACCTACACCACTTATACACCACCTACACCACTTATATACCACCTACACACCACCTACATATACACACCACCCCACACCCACCATCATATACACCACCACACCACCTACACACCACCTACACCATATACACCACACCACACCACCTGCACCACTTATACACCACCTACACACCACCTACACCACCTATACCACCTACACCACTTATACTCACCTACATCACTTATATACACACCTACAGACCACCTACACCACTTATGACCACCTACACCACTTATACACCACCTACACCACCTACACACCACACACTTATACGCCACCCATACACCACACACCACCTATACTTAGCCACGCACCACCTACCACCTATACCACCTACACCACTTATACCACCACCTACACACACCTACACCACTTATACCACCTACACCACTATACCACCTACACACCACCTACACACACCACCTATACATCCTACACCACTATACCACCTACACCACCCTACACACCACACACCTACACCATACACACACGCCCCACCACTTTATACAACCACCCACACACACACACCTGTCACCACTACACCACCTACACCACCCACCACACACACCACACACACCACCCACACCAACACACCCACACCACTTATACACCACACACTAACCACTTATACACCACCTAGACCACCCACACACCACACCACCACACCACACCACCATACACCCACTTATACACCACACACCACCCACACCACTTACACCACCCACAATACACACACCACACCACTTATACACCACCCACACCACACACACTTATACACCACCCACCACCTACACCACTTATACACCACCCACACTTATACACCACCCACACACACCACTTATACACCAATCTACACCACCTACACCACATACACCACCCACAATACCACCACACCACACCACACACCACTTATACACCACCCACACCAATTTATACACCACCCACACACCACACCACCTATACACCACACCTATACACCCCACACACCACCCACACTTATACACCACCCACACACCACCACACCACACCACACCCACACACACCACACACCACCCACACCACCCATACACCACCACACCACTTACACACCACCCACACCACCACCCCACACCACCCACACCACTTATACACCACCCACACCACCCACCACCACCTACACCACCCATACACACTTTATACACCACCCACACCACCCACACCACTTATACACCACCTACACACCACTGGCACCATTACTTATACACCCCTACACCACTTATACACCACACCATACCACCACACCACTTATACACCACCCACACTTACACACCTCACCACCACCACCTACACCACTATACACCACCTACACCACTTCACACAACTACACCACTTATACACCACCCACCACTCACACCACCACCCACACACCACCCACACCTACACCACTTATACACTACCTACACCACCTACACACCACCTACACCACTTATACGCCACCTACACCACTTATACACCACCTACACCACTTATACACCACCTACACCACTTATACACCACCTACACACCACCTACTTCACTTATACGCCACCTACACACCACCTATACCACTTATACTTCACATACACACCACCTACACATTATCTACACTACCAACACCACCTACACACCACCTAAACCACATACACACCACGTACACACCACCTGCACCACCTACACACCACCTACACCACTAAAGGCAGACGCCCTCCTCAGCCTTGGGAAGACTCAGCAGTAATAAGCAATTATCTCCTGTTCCCACGATCTTCCTCTCCCGGTGGCCATGTTGTGGTGGTAGTTGTAGTTGTTGTTGTTGTTGTTGTTGTTGTTGTTGTCAAAGTTGTGACGGTAGTAGTTATAGTAATTGTGGTGGTTGTGGTAGTAGTTAGTTGTTTTGACAGCTGTATTAATTGTGGTGGTAGTGGTGGTTGTGTTTTATGGTTGTGGTAGTGATGATAGTTGTTGTAGTTGTAGTAATTGTGATGATTGTGGTGGTTGTAGTGGTCGTGGTAGTTGTGGTTGGAGTCGTGGTGGTAGTTGTGGTTGGAGTTGTGGTGGCACTTGTGGCGGCTACAGTAAGTGTGGTGGTTGTGGTAGTTTGGACACTTGTCGTAGTTAGGATGGTTGTGGTAGTTGTGGCGATAGTGGTAGCAATAATAATGATTGTGTGATCATAGAAATAGTGATCATTCCTGCCATAGACATACAAGTAAGAGTCAAGTGTGGCAATTCCTGACCCCAGTGTGTAATTCCGATTTTGTATCGACTGTTACCCTCACCCGTCAAGGGGTGGCCTCCACACCCACGCACGCACGTCTGCCCCTACTACCCGGACACTGCTGTCCAACCTGTCACCTCTCTGCCCTTTTCTCATAAGAACTAATATCCTCCGTATAAGACCAAAGCAGATGTCAGTGGCAAACATTCCTATTGCCCGAAGTGTGGAGCATTATGCCGGACAACTGCTTTTTGCTGCATCTGTACTCGCCAGAACCAAAACTGCACAAGCTGTGAATGTGCGAGAAACAACGGCCGATGTGTGGGGTGCAGAAAGGGGAACAATTGTCGGAATCCCCAGGAAGGGAGCCGTCACAAGAGGACACAGTGGATATCGACCAGACATCACTGCCCGATGATATCCTGAATGATAGCAGTGAGTCTACTCAGTCTGAATATGTAGTGCCAATAAATGCTGCTCCAACATTAGCAGATGTCCAAGAGGCGAATGACAGCCACCACAGTGGAATGGCATGTCGATGGAAAATGCGGATAAATGGGTTAAAGAAACCTACTCAGAAGTTGTCAGGTTGTCGCCAGCTAACCTTTTTGAACCACCCAAGTTGCAGCCACCAAAGAAATGATTCGGGAGATGACTCGCCTCATAATCGAGTACACTCAGGACTGCTTCCTTGCCCCCTAGCTCTTCAAATACTGGCAATAATACCCCATCTATTCTATCAGAGGACACACACAAAGACTAAGAACAAAGAAAATGTGGAAGCAATGAAGAGAAGATCGACAATGCGGCAGAAAGGGGCCCTTGATGATCCACGTGAAGCAAGAACACTGCAGGAAAGTCTAAAATTCATAGGAGGCGGAAAGCAAAATACCGAGGATGTTGCCAGAAAGTATGGAAACGAAGTGGGTGGCAACGGAGTCACTAGTGGAGTTCCGCAAGGCTCAGTACTTGGACCATTATTATTTATTATATACATAAACGACATAGATTTCGGTGTAGACAGCAAAATAAGTAAATTTGCTGATGACACTAAAATAGGACGTGTAATTAAATCTGACGAGGACTCCGCAAAACTACAGGAAGAACTAAAAAAAAATTTTGAATGGTCTGAAAAATGGCAGATGAAATTCAATGTGGACAAATGTAAAGTACTCAGTATAGGAGTGGTAAACAGGGAAACCAGATACCACATGAACAACGATGTTATTGAGAAATTCGACTGCGAGAGAGATTTAGGAGTTATGATAAGTAGGAATCTTAAGCCAAGTAAACAATGTGTATTTGCTCGAAACAAGGCTAATAAAGTACTTGGGTTCATACAAAGGAGTGTTAGTTACAAGACTAGTGAGGTCATCTTAAAACTATATCTTGCGCTTGTGAGACCTCACTTGGATTACGCAGTTCAATTCTGGTCACCGTATTACAGAATGGATACAGAATCCTTGGAAAGAATTCGGAGGAGAATGACAAGACTAATCCCGGGCATTAGGAACCTTGAGTACAGAGACAGGTTAAAGCATCTTAATTTGCAATCCCTAGAGAGACGTAGAGTGAGGGGCGACATGATCGAGGTGTATAAATGGAAGTCAGGGCTAAACAAAGGGGACATTACAACGGTACTCAAACTATCCAACCAGGAGCAAACTCGTAACAATGGTTTTAAATTAGACAAAATTAGATTTAGGCGCGTAATAGGTAAACATTGGTTTGGAAATAGAGTAGTGGACGACTGGCACAAGTTACCAAATATCATCATTAACTTGAATACCCTGGATAACTTCAAACATAGGTTGGATGGGCCAATAGGCCCGCTTCAGTTTCCTCCATTCTTATGTTCTTATGTTCTTATCCCTATTACTGTCCAATGTCACATCTTTATGCCACAAGGTGGAGGAGGTCAGTGTCACAGTGAAGTCAGTTGGTGCAGGTATTGTGGCAATTACCGAGGCGTGGCAAATTGTTCCTGAGATCTGTGCCATAGAAAGCTATGAGTTATTTCACCACCTTAGAAAGGACAGTTGAGGTGGGGGTGTATTTTTGTACTGTCGTAGTGACCTTAAACCATCATTCCTAGGTGTTAATGTACCTGAAGATGTAGAAGCCTAGTCGGTTCAGGTCACTCCCACCTCCCACCCCCTCCAGCTTGCCTCCCTCATTGTTTGTGTTTGCTATCACCCCCCCAACCCCGCGCACCAATCGCCAATGTACTGATTACGCATATAATAGACACTGCTGACTCCCTGAGATCCAGATTTCCATGTGCTAAACTAGTGATATGCGGTGACTTTAATGAGTTAGGCATCAGTGACATCACCCAACACCTCCACCTTGCACAAATAGTTGACTTTCCTACACATGGGAATGCCACCCTGGACCTCATCATGACTGATTTCGGCAACCACTACCTTCCCCCCAGCCGCTGCCTCCCATGGGACGCAGCCCCCACCTGTCTCTACTGTGGTCACCGACACCTACTATCTCACGACCGCCAGTTGCCACCAGGACTTGCCGACCTACCCTTGACTCTGCCATGCGGCGTTTTGGACAATGGATAACCCAGTATCCCTGGACTGAAGTGATCACGTTAGACGATGTGCAGAACAAGTGGGATAATTACCTGGACACTATCACCAAAGCCTACCACCACTTCTTTCCAGCCAAGACACTGAAGATCCACCCCGATGATGTCCTGTGGATTACACCCTGTATCAAAAGACTTATTGAGCAGCGCAACAAAGCATACTACACCAACAACCGCCTGTACAAAAGTCTACGTAACCAGGTCATCAAGGAAATCAAGTCAGCCAAGAAGTCTTATTATCCCAGGAAAGCGCACGGCCTCAAGGAAGTCGGCATCGGTCAGTGGTACTCCAAGGTAAAAGATCTCTGTGGTCTCAACCGTCAGTCTCCCACACTTCCTTTCATCTCACATTTACCTAGTGAGGAGGCAGCTGAGATAATTAATAACCACTTTGCTACCATATGTCATACCTTACCCAGTCTTGACCTCACTCTCCTCCCAGCTTACTTACCTTCCCCCTCCCCCTCCCAGTGTTCAACCATATGAAATCGCCAACAAACTCCTGAAATTTAAATCCAAACGCTCCACGACCCCAATTGACCTCCCAATCAAAATATACAAGGAGTTTGCAGTCGAACTTGCCACCCCCCTCTGTTCTATTATTAATGCATCCCTCAGACAAAGCAAATGCCCTAATGAATGGAAAACCGCATTTGTCACCCCTATCCCCAAGGTCACCACCCCACAGTCCCCTAACGACCTCAGACCAGTTGCCATTACCCCCATACCCAGTCTACTCTGTGAAGACTTTGTTTTTGAGTGGGCATTTGCTAGAATCTATCAGTCAATTGATCCACAGCAATTTGGCAATATGAGGACCTCCTCTACATCACACTGCTTGGTGAGCTTTCTGGATTTCCTGCACAAAAACCTGCAGAAACGTAAGACATCACTGGCCATTGCCCTTGTTGACTTCAGGAAGGCTTTTGACCTTGTTGATCACTGCACTGTTATCAACAAAGCCATTGCACTAGGGCTGCCCACCAACCTGGTCTCATGGCTCACTGATTTCTTGAGTGGACGTCATAAGGCAGTGAGGTATCAGGGTTCTGTCTCTACATTCCAACACCTCACCTGCGGTGTTCCCCAGGGGACCAAGATGGGACCACTGTGCTTCCTCATCCTGATCAACGACGCTCTATCGGACACTCCTCACAGGTGGAAGTACGTGGATGACTGCACTGTGGGGGTTACAGTGGACAACACCGCACCGGACTACTCATCGCTACAAGGCACCCTGGACAGGCTACAGGCATGGACTACGGAGAACAAGGTCACCATCAACCACACCAAAACCGTAGTCATGCACATCAATACCGCCACCACTCCAGTGCAAGCTCCAGCAGTCACAATGGGTGCCCATCCTCTCCAGTTAGTGCAGTCTGCCAAACTCCTGAGTGTTACCATAGACCACAAACTGGACTGGAAGGCCCATGTAAACAACACAATCAAGGCAGCCTCGTACCGACTCTTAATGCTACGACGACGTAGGTCACTTGGGACACCCATGCAAGAGCTGAGGACTATCTAAAACGCCTTTATTCTCCCCAAACTAACGTCACCAGCCTGGTCGTCTTCTCTCAACTCCACCCAACAACTTCGGCTAGAGTTGGTACAGAAAAGGGCCTGCAGAATCATGCTCGGCGCAGACTATCCGACTACATCAACGCTCTCTCCGCCCTGGAAATGCCATCCCTTAGTGACCTCCACCACCAAGTACTAGCAAGGTTTGTCAGTGGACTACTGCACCATCCTCGTCATCGCCACCTCCTGCCACAGGCAGTCCCCCACCCACCTTGCGCAGTCCGCCACTACAACAAAATTTAGCCCATAAGAGCCCGCACCGATAGATATTGTTAAAATAATAAACAGCTCCTGATTTATGTACTGTACAGCCCTGTAAATGTACTGAATGCAAATAATTATGTCGAAATCACATGTAAGTTTGTATATTTTCAGCCATCGGCTGCAACTTTATTAATAAACCGTTTATTATTATTAGTTATTATTATGATTATTACACACAGTACTCACCGGGACAGACACACACACACGCACACACACACACACACACACATACACACACACACACACACACAGACAGTACTCACAGGGACAGAAATCGTCAGTACTCTTAGGTACAGAAACAGACAGTACTCACAGAGGCAGAACAACTGATGTCACATCCATCGTGTTCTCACCTGCAACAGAAGGAGAATTAATTAATATTTGCAAGTAAAATGTCGTCAGGTGAAGCAGGGGGTTGGGTGTAAACGGGACTGCCCAGTATGGGCCAAAAGGCCCGCTGCAGTTTCCTCCATTCTTATGTTCTTATGTTCTTATGTAGGTGTTACACAACAGCTGCATACTATTAAAAGATCCGGGAGTTGATTCACACCTGTGACGAAACATATCTGTATAACAACTGTGTGAGTTTCTCGTGAGGGAAGTAAGTCGTTGTCTGGTTTGTAAAGGTTTCACAGTGTCCATCACACCTGCGAAAAATGACGGCAACCAAAACATCTGTGTGAATGTATCATTTATTAATACAAATGTTAAGCATATGTCTTAACTTAAACACAGTCACAAACATTGACACCTGCCATAACATACCAAAGAGATGAACGAAGACCCTCACACAGATGTCTCTCAACTGTAGTGTACAACAGATGACACTAATCTAACTTAGTTTATACATAACTATAATACGTTACGGTAAGTTAAGTTAAGTTAAGTTAAGTTAAGTTAAGTTAAGTTAAGTTAAGTTAAGTTAAGTTAAGTTAAGTTAAGTTAAGTTAAGTTAAGTTAAGTTAAGTTAAGTTAAGTTAAGTTAAGTTAAGTTAAGTTAAGTTAAGTTAAGATAAGTTAAGTTAAGTTAAGTTAAGTTAAGTTAAATTAAGTTAAGTTAAGTTAAGTTAAGTTAAGTTAAGTTAAGTTAAACTAAGTTAAGTTAAGTTAAGTTAAGTTAAAATAGGTTAGGTTAGAGCACCATAACACTACCACTCACACACACACACATGCATATAACACATATTAGCACCCGAGTCTATACTCTTTGGCATAAAATCAGGACGGTGAGTATAACGGAGTAGTGGTGATAATAGTGGTGTTAGTAGTAGTGGTGGTAATAGTGGTGGTAATAGTGGTGGTAGTAGTAGTGGTAGTGTCGGCCGACCAAGTGAGTATATAAAACTAATACTACATCAGTGAGACCATAGAAATAGTGGTTATCTCTGCCAAGGATACATAAACAAGTGTTAGGTGTGACAATTCTTGCTCCCAGTGTATCATTCTGATGTGTGGATTGTCGCCCACAGGGGGGGGGGGGGTGCCCAACACAACCGCGCTTGCGTATGCCCCTACTACCCGGATACAGCAGGCCAGCCCGTCACCTCTTTGCCCTTAACTCAGAAGAACTAGTTTCTTCTTCTGTATGGGACCAAAGCAGAGGTCGGAGGCGGACGTAACTGTCGCCCAAGGTGCTCTTCACTATGCCTGGTAACATTCTTTGCTGCGTCTGTGCTAGCCCGAACCAAAACTGCACAAATTGTGAATATGCGAGAAACAACCGACCATGTGTGGATTGCAGAAAGGGAGACCATTGTCGGAACCCACGTCGCAGGGAGCCGACACAGGTAGCCACAGTGGATATCGCCGGGACCCAACCGCCCGATGATATCCTAAATGATAGCAGTGAGTCTACTCAACCCGAAAATGTAGTACTAATAAATGCTGCTCTCTTAGTAGCAGATGTCGAGGAGCAGAATAAGAGACAGCCACCACAGTGGAATGGCATGTCGATGGAAAATGCAGACATATGGGTCAAAGAAACCTACTCAGAAATTGTCAGGTGGTCGCCCGCTAACCTATTTGAACCATCCAAGTATGCGGCCACCAAAGAAATAATTCGGGAGATGATTCGCCTTATGACTGATTACACTCAGGACCGCTTCCTCGCCCCTTTATCTCTTCAAATACTGGCAATAATACCACATCTATTTTGTCAGAGGACACACACAAAGACTAAGCACAAAGAAAATGCAGCAGCAATGAAGAGAAGATTGGCAATGT
Source organism: Homarus americanus (assembly GCF_018991925.1). NCBI lineage: Eukaryota > Metazoa > Arthropoda > Malacostraca > Decapoda > Nephropidae > Homarus > Homarus americanus. The sequence continues at coordinate 81,730 of NW_024732224.1, forward strand.
GGCAGACTGGGGCCCTTGATGATCTCTTATGTGAAGCAAGAACACTGCAGGAGAGACTAAAAATTACGGGTGACGGAAAGCAAAACACCGATGACGAGGCAAGAAAATTTTGAAACAAAATGCGTGTGGGAAAAGTGTCTATGTCGGTAAGATCTCTCACAGAGGAAGCCTCCGGTGGGGTTCTGCCAATAAACAGAGATACAATAAAACTACTGAAAGATAAGCATCCTCCTGCAAGTGATGAAGAAGGCATCAGGTTCCAGGGTGACTATATCCCACCAAATGCTGTCCTGTTCAAGAAAATAACAGGAGAGATGGTGTGGAAAAAGGCACTGAAGACTCGAACAGGAGCCGGCCCTTCAGATCTAGATGCAAATGGTTGGAGAGTCATCGTCAGCACAAACAAGTTTGGCCCTGTAGCAAGTGATCTCTTCACTGCCATTGCCGTCCTAGCAAGAAAGTTGGCATCCTCTTGCTGCCATTACCTCCAGGCCCTGACGACCTGCCGCCTCATTCCCCTGGGTAAGAATCCAGGATGTAGGCCTATAGGGGTGGGGGAAGTGCTGAGGCGGATCATCGGAAAATGCATAATGGAGGTGGTAAAGAATGATGTTAGGGCAGCAGCAGGGAACCTACAATTGTGTGCTGGCCACCTGGCTGACGGGGAAGCCGCCATTCACGCCATGAGATTGATATTTGAGCAGCAAGATTGTGAGGCCGTTCTCCCGGTGGATGCTTCAAACGCATTCAACATACTTAACCGCAAGGCTGCACTGCACAACATCAAGATCAAGTGTCCAAGCTTTGCAATGTATGTTGAAAACTCGTATAGGAATCCATCTGACCTCTATATCGTAAACAACAAGGCTCTAGGAGGTGATACACTCTTACAGTCAACCGAGGGAACCACACAGGGCGACCCTGTTGCAATGGCAATATATGCAATAGGCCTATCAGTGCTCCAACAAGAAATAAAATTTTAAACAACTGAGGTCAAACAAGTGGCGTATGCTGATGACCTTACAGGAGCAGGAAAAGTGGAGGGCATCAAAAAGTGGTGGGACCTGGTAACATCTCGAGGTCCACAAATAGGGTACCACCCAAACTCCAGCAAGTCCTTCGTCATTGTGAAACCAGAACATAATGAATGGGCAATGGAGGTGTTTGGCAGAAGTGAGGTCAAAATAACAAAGGACGGCCAAAGACATCAAGGCGCAGTAATTGGCACTATGGACCTCAAGGCCGAGTATGTAGCGGGAAAGGTGAATGAGTGGGTCAGTCAAATCCAAGCTCTGTCTGAGATTACTAACACAGAGCCACATACGGCTTTTGCTGCATTCGCCCACGGAGTCAAGCATCGTTGGAACTACCTGATGCATACTATCCCTGAAATCGGACCCATCCTCCACCAGTTGGAAGAAGCTATCAGTGTCGATTTCATTCCCAAATTAGTGAAAGCACCCCCTCTTAACCCCAGCAGAATGATCACTCCTTGCACTTCCATCAAGACTGGGAGGTATGGGACTAACCAATCCAGAGGAGATTGCTGCCACCAAACATCAAAATTCCCTTAAGCTCACGGCAGCCCGCACGGACCACATAATAGCCCAGAATGCAACAGGGGAGGTGGGTACCAGTGAAGTAAACAAGATTCGTAGGTCCATTGCGACAGAACGACAGCATTGCCAAAATGATAAGCTGCAGCAACTGTTGCTGCAGGTACCAGAAAATTTGAAAAAAGTAGCTATAGCGCAGGAGGTGGGCGCCTCGAACTGGTTAACTACAATACCGATAAGGGCAAATGGTTTCAGTCTCAATATACAAGAATTTACAGATGCCACTGCTCTAAGGTATGGTTAGCCAGTAGAAGGTTTGCCCTCCCAATGCATGTGTGGCTCTACCTATGACGTCGATCACGCCATGGTGTGCAAGAATGGTGGCTTCATCTGCAATAGGCATTACGAAGTCAGAGATCTCACAGCAAATATGTTGAAGGAAATATGCCGTGATGTCAAGGTAGAACCGACCCTTCTTCCATTCGACGGTGAGACTTTCCAATATAGGACTTCAAACACATCCAACGAAGCCCAATTGGACGTCAGTGCTCGAGGATTCTGGACGCGGGGACAGCGAGCCTTCTTCGACATCAGGATTTTTAATCCCATGGCTGCATGTCACCGTAACTTAGCTCTCGGTGCTGCACACAGTAGGAACGAGAACGACAAGATAAGGGCATATGGGGAGAGAATTCAGAACGTTGATCAAGGCAGCTTCACTCCTCTAGTGTTCACAACCTCTGGGGGGATGGGACCAAGTGCAAGATGTTTCTACGCCAGACTCGCGGAGGTGATCTCCAAACAGAAGCAGCAGCCCAGAAGCTACGTTACAGCCTGGATGAGATGTCGACTGTCTTTCTCTCTCCTTCGGTCGGCTTTGCTCTGCCTCAGGGGAACGAGGGCTTCTGCCCTAAAACCGACAACAACTGCAGATATTGACTATGAGGCTACAGACACTGAATGCCGCATAGACCTGCGGCTCAACTAATTTAACACAGATAGGATAGCTTATTATGTATTAGGATATTTAATATTAAGGTAATAAAATGACGGCGAAGGTGTGGCTATTGGGGGATGGCTGGAGGCCACGTTCTAAAAAAAAAATAAGTGGTAGTGTGTGTGGAAGCTTTAGTTTGCATGAGTCACGGCGAAGTTAGGGACCTCATAGCATTAATATATTCTTTTTCTTTTCTATTTTCTATTTCTTTGTACTCCTATTTTTTCGCCCGTCAGGCCCCATTGTTGGTCGATGTCCTGTGCCAGGGTGGGCTATTACACATAAAAAGCAAAACAAAAACATGATGAAGGATATACTGTATGTCGCGATGTTACTCTAGAACAGACCCTTCTCCCATTGGATAGAGAACATTTCCTTCACAACACTACTAACGAAGTCAAAGTGAACGTTAGTGCTTGAGGATTCTTGACACGGGGACAGCGAGCCTTCAGGATATTCAATCCCCTGGCCTTATGTCACCGTAACCTATTTCTTGAGGCTGCATACAAGATAAACGAGGACGACAAGAACAGGGAGTACATAGAGAGAACCCAGAACGTGGACCGAGGCAGCTTCACTCCTCTCGTGTTCCTACACCAGACTGGATGAGGTGTTATCAAAACTGAAGCAGCAACCCCCCAAAATTACGTCGTTTCCTGGTTGAAGTGTCACCTATCCTTCTTGCTGCTCAGGTGTGTTCTGCTGAGTCTCAGGGAATAAGATTATCGGCCTCTAAGGCAACAAAAGTCGCAAACATAGATTATGAGGCAACAATCACGGAATACTGCATGAATCTACGATTTAACTAAGTCAGTTAGGATAGATAATTTTGTTTTAAGATAGTTTGGTAATAAAATGTGAAGAGAATGTGTGGCTATAAGGGGAGGTTGGAAGCTATTAAAAAAAGTAGTAGTATTAGTGGTACTAGTGGTAGTGGTAGTAGTGATAGTCGGCACGACGGACTTCAAGACCGAGTACGTAATGGGAAAGGTGAATGAGTGCGTTAGGGAAATCCAAGCTCTGTCTGAGATTGCTAACACAGAGCCACATGCAGCTTTCGCGGCATTCACCCATGGAGTCAAGCATCGCTGGAACTACCTGATGAGCACTATCCCTGATAGCGGACCCCTCCTCCACCCTCTGGAAGAAGATATCAGCGTCAATTTCATTCCCAAATTATTGAAAACCCTCACTTAACCCCAGCAGAAAGATCACTCCTTACAGTACCACCGAGACTGGGAGGAATGGAATTGACCAATCCAGAGAAGATTGCTGCCACCGAACATCGAAACTCAGTTAAGCTCACGGCAGCCCTCACGGACCACATAATAGCTCCGAACGCAACAGGGGAGGTGGATACCAGTGAAGTAAACAAGATTCGAAGGTCCTTCTCTCTCCTTCTGTCGGCTCTGCTCTGCCTCAGGAGAACGAGAGCTTCGGCCCCAAAGCCGACACCAGCTGCAGATATTGAATATGAGGCTACAGTCACTGAATGCCGCATAGATCTGCGGCTCAACTAACTCAACACAGTTAGGGTAGCTACTTATGTATAAGGATATTTAATATTAAGGTCATAAAATGGTGGCGAGGGTGTGGCTATTGGGAGAGGCTGGAGGCCACGTTTAAAAAAAAAAAAGTGGTAGTAGTGGTAGTGGTACTAGTGGTAGTGGTAGTAGTGGTAGTGGTAGTAGTGGTAGTAGTAGTAGTGGTAGTGGTAGTAGGGGTAGTGGTAGTAGTGGTAGTGGTAGTAGGGGTAGTGGTAGTAGTTGAGTCAGCAGGTGATGGTCATAATCTTATCAACCACTACACTCGTCTAGTCTTTGTATGACGCTATCAGTACCTGGTTGTGTTGTGGCCCCTATGTGTGTGTGTGTGTGTGTGTGTGTGTGTGTGTGTGTGTGTGTGTGTGTGTGAATATATATGTGTGTGTGTGTGTGTGTTATGTGTGTGTGTGTGTGTGTGTGTGTGTGTGTGTGTGTGTGTGTGTGTGTGTATATATATATGTGTGTGTCTATATATATAATATATATATATATATATATATATATATATATATATATATATATATATATATATATATATATATATATATATATATATATATATATATATATATATATATATGCAAGTAAATCACTGTAGGTGCTACAGAGCTTGTATTCACATCTTCAGGTGAGTACAGACCCCTGAAGATGTGAATTACACGAAAGCGCTTGGGAACTTCGTGTTTCTTTCTTTACTTGTGGTTATCAGCATATATATATATATATATATATATATATATATATATATATATATATATATATATATATATAGAGAGAGAGAGAGAGAGAGAGAGAGAGAGAGAGAGAGAGAGAGAGAGAGAGAGAGAGAGAGAGAGAGAGATAAAAGGAAGACAGCTGCCTATGTTGACACTTGCTCAAACCTTCCCACCTGGACACACACACACGCACAAACACATAGTCCCTTCCTTCCTATTACCCCTATCACCACAACTACCACCACCACCACCTCTACTACCACAACTATTACCACCCTAGAGTCAAAAATAGATATAATTTAAGTCAACCTCATGGTAGCCTTGAGGCTCTTGCGTGGTGATCCAGACAGCATTGTTTCCAGGGAATTGCTAGAAACTTGTGAATCTAAATGGATCCAAACTACAGCTACACATATAAAGATGTTTGGACTAAACCATCTGTACAAAGCTGAGACACAGCAGCGCTTCCTGCCACCCTGGCGGACAGTTCCCTTCACATCACAACTCCCACGTACCCGCCTAAACGACTGACCACACATAATCCTTATCTCCAACACACCACCAAAGTGAGAGCTCTTGAACACATACACAACCTACAGACTGATAATAACATCACACAGACCATCTACACTGACGGCTCTCTTAACACTGTCTGTGGGAGGGCTGGAAGTGCTGTCCTTGTGACTCAACATAACGGTAATATAATAGAGGAAGGAGCTACAATTAGTAACTGGTCATCCACTCTACAAACTGAACTATTTGCCATACTCACAGCCCTGAAACTTGTTGAAGACACTGCCACTGACAGTCTCGTCATCACTGACTCCTTATCCTCACTACTTACTCTTGATACCCTGAACTCAGATTGTCACCCGCTTGTCCCTGAAGCCAGACACAAGCACACGTGTCTTGTTGACGGGGGTATCAGGAACAAGGTGCCGCGGATACCCTCCCACATAGGCATCAGTCAACATGACTCGCGTCCAACAATGACAATGTTGAGTACAATCTAGGACTGTCAAACAGAACCTTAAAATGTGTAATCAGAAAAAAAAACTTGCTGATGAAATTGACGCAAACAGACAAGTGCCAACAAGCACAAGTCAATCCATTGTTTACCATGATGAGATGTATCAAGTAAAACATGTATATGGAGCAAGTAACAAGATCACTAGATTACAAGATGTTGTAACCGCTAGACTCAGGTTAGGATATAAGTACCTCTGGCAGTATGTTCCTCAAGCAGATGTGAACAAGACTAAATGTAAAGTGTGTGGCCAGACATATGGCCACACACTCCAACACTAGGACTTATACTTAAAAAAAAGTTTAACCTTATAGAGACAGACCCAAGCACCCTGCCATTGTGACTTCTACTTTGTAATCCTTTTAGTGTTACCGCTCTCAGGATGAGTATGGGGTGCACAATTAACTAGCATCTGTCCGTGGCAATAATTCAAAAATTTTATTTCCTCCATCATCACTACCACTATTACCACCACTACAACCACCACCACTACAACCACCATTACCACTATTACGACTACTACTACCACCACCATCACCATCACCACCACCATCACTACTACTACCACCACCACTGCCACTATCCCCACCACTACCACTACTACCACCACCACTGCCACCATCCCCACCACCACCACTACTACTCACCACGCAATCACCACCACCACCGCGCCATCACCCACCACTACCACCACCACCACTGTCACCATCCCCACCACTACCACTACTACCCCCACCACTGCCACCATCCCTGCCACCACCACTATACCCACCACTGCCACCATCCCCACCACCACCACTACTACCCCCACCAATGCTACCATCCTCACCACCACCACCACTGCCACCATCCCCACCACCACTACTACTACCACCAGCCTGCCACCATCCCCACCACCACCACTCCACCACCACCTATGCCACCATCACCACCACCACCACTGCCACCATCCCCCACCACCACTACTACCACCACCAATGCCACCATCCCACCACCACCACCACCTGCCACCATCCCCACCACTCACTACTACCACCACCACTCCACCATCACCACCACCACTACTACTACCACCACCAATGCCACCATCCCCACCACCACTACTACCATCACCACTGCCACCATCCCCACCACCACTACTACTACCACCACCAATGCCACCATCCCCACCACCATCACCACTGCCACCATCCTCACCACTACTACCAACCGCTGCCACCATCCCCACCACCACTGCCACCATCCCCACCACCACTAATACTACCACCACCACTGATCACCACCACCACTACACACCAATTACCATCCCCACTACCACCACCACTGTCACCATCCCACCACCACCACTACTACCACCACCACTGCCACCATCCCCACCACCACCACTACTACCACCAATGCCACCATCCCCACAATATCAACACCACTGCCACCATCCCCACCACCACTACTACTACCACCACCACTGCCACCATCCCCACCACCACCACTACTACCACCAATGTCACCATCCCCACCACCACCACTACTGCCACCACCAATGCCACCATCCCCACCAACACCAACACCACTGCCACCATCCCCACCACCACCACTACTACCACCACTACTGCCACCATCCCCACCACCACCACTACTACCACCACCACTGCCACCATCCCCACCACCACCACTACTACTCCCACCACTGCCACCATCCCCACCACCACCACTACTACCACCACCAATGCCACCACCCCCCACCACCACCACCACTGCCACCATCCCACCACCACCACTACTACACCACCACCCCTACCCCATCCCCACCACCACCACTACTGCCACCATCCCCACCACCACTACTGCTACCCCCAACACTACCACCCTCACCACCACTATTACTAACCCAACCACCACTACTACTACGGTCATTGATCTGCAATATGTACCTATATCTGAATACTTTCCTTTAAACACATCACTGCCACTACCCTCACACCCACCAGTTACCAACACTGCCACTCACTCACCAACACCTACCACTCTACCAACACTGCCACTACCCTCTACACCCACCAGTTACCAACATGCCACTACCCTCAACACCCACCACACCAACACTGCCACTACCCTCAACACCACCTACCAACACTGCCACTACCCTAACACCTACCACTTACCAACACTGCCACTACCCTCTACACCCACCAGTTACCAACACCATACCTCTACACCCACCAGTTACCAACACTACCACCTCACACCCACCAGTTACCAACACTGCCACTACCCTCTACACCCACCAGTTACCAACACTGCCACTACCCTCTACACCCACCAGTTACCAACACTGCCACTACCCTCTACACCCACCAGTTACCAACACTGCCACTCACCCTCAACACCTACCACTTCCCAACACTGCCACTCACTCCCCTCTACACCCACCAGTTACCAACACTCACTACCTCAACACCACCAGTTACCAACACTGCCACTACCCTCACACCAACCATCACCAACACTGCCACTACCCTCAACACCCACCACTTAACACCACCCTCAACACCCACCACTTACCAACACTGCCACTAACACCCACCACTTACCAACACCAACCTCAACACCCACCACTTACCAACACTGCCACTACCCTCAACACCTACCACTTACCAACACTGCCACTACCCACAACACCCACCACTTACCAACACTGCCACTACCCTCAACACCTACCACTTACCAACACCGCCACTTCACCAACACCTACTACTAATCACACCCACCACTTACCAACACTGCCACTACCCCAACACCTACCACTTACCAACACTGCCACTACCCTCAACACCTACCACTTCAACACTGCCACCACACCACTTACCAACATGCCACTACCCCAACACCTACCACTCACCAACACTGCCACTACCCTCAACACCTACCACTTACCAACACTGCCACTGCCCCCAACACCCACCACTTACCAACAGTGCCACTACCCCAACACCCACCACTTACCAACACTGCTACCACCAACACCTACCACTTACCAACAGTCTGCCACACCCTCAACACCCACCACTTACCAACAGTGCCACTACCCCTCAACACCCACCACTTACCAACAGTGCCACTACCTCAACACCCACCACTTACCAACACTGCCACTACCCTCAACACCTACACTTACCAACACTGCCACTACCCTCAACACCCACCACTTACCAACACTGCCACTACCCCTCAACACCCACCACTTACCAACACTGCCACTACCCTCAACACCCACCACTTACCAACACTGCCACTAACCTCAACACCCACCACTTACCAACACTGCATCACTTCAACACCTACCACTTACCAACAGTGCCACTCCCCTCAACACCTACCACTTACCAACACTGCCACCTCACCCCTCACACTCCATCCACTTCAACAGCCACTACCCTCAACACCACCACTTACCAACACTACTCACCCTCAACACCCACCGCCCAACACTGCCACTACCCTCAACACCTACCACCACTACCAACACTGCCATCACCCTCACCTACCACTTACCAACACTGCCACTACCTTCAACACCCACCACTTACCAACACTGCCACTCCACCTCAACACCTACCACTTACCAACAGTGCCACTAACCTCAACACCTACCACTTACCAACACTGCCACTACCCTCCAACACCTACCACCACTTCAAACACTGCCACTACCTTCAACACCCACCACTTACCAACACTGCCACTACCCTCAACACCTACCACTTACCAACAGTGCACCCCAACACCTACCACTTACAACACTGCCACTACCTTCAACACCTACCACTTACCAACACTGCCACTCCCCACACCCACTACCAACATGCCACACCTCAACACCCACCTACCAACACTGCCACTACCCACCCCACACAACACCCACTACCCTCACACACCCACTTACCAACACTGCCACTACCCTCAACACCTACCACACTTACCAACATGCCACTACCCTCAACACCTACCACTTACCAACACTGCCACTACCCTCAACACCTACCACTTACCAACACTGCCACTACCCTCAACACCTACCACTTACCAACAGTCACTACCCTCAACACCCACCACTTACCAACAAGTCACTCACCCTCAACACCTACCACTTACCAACACTGCCACTACCTCAACACCTACCACTTACCAACACTACTACTCAACACCTACCACTTACCAACACGTGCCCACTACCTCAACACCTACCACTTAACAACACTGCCACTACCCCCTCAACACCTACCACTTACCAACACTGCCACTACCCTCAACACCTACCACTTACCAACACTGCCACTACCCTCAACACCTACCACTTACCAACACTGCCACTACCTCAACACCTACCACTTACCAACACTGCCACTACCCTCCAACACCTACCACTTACCAACACTGCCACTACCCCTCAACACCTACCACTTACCAACACTGCTACTTCCCTCAACACCTACCACTTACCAACACTGCCACTACCCTCAACACCTACCACTTACCAACAGTACACTACCTCAACACCCACCACTTACCAACACTGCCACTACCCTCAACACCTACCACTTACCAACACTGCCACTACCCTCAACACCTACCACTTACCAACACTGCCACTACCCTCAACACCACACTTACCAACACTGCCACTACCCTCAACACCTACCACTTACCAACACTGCCACTACCCTCAACACCTACCACTTACCAACACTGCCACTACCTCAACACCTACCACTTACCAACACTGCCACTACCTCAACACCTACCACTTACCAACACCGCCACTACCCTCAACACCTACCACTTACTACCCTCAACACCTACCACTTCACAACACTGCCACTACCCTCAACACCTACCACTTACCAACACTGCCATCACCCTCAACACCTACCACTTACCAACATTACTACTCCCTCAACACCTACCACTTACCAACACTGACACTACCCTCAACACCTACCACTTACCAACATTGCCACTGCACTCCTGCAGAAACCGGGAACATTGGGGGTCCAGGTGTGTGTGTGTGTGTGTGTGTGTGTGTGTCGCCAACCTTATATCACCACCACTACAACCACCACAATCACCACCACTACTACCATAACTACCATCACCATCACCACTCTCACCACCACCACCATCACCACCACCACCACAAGACACGTGCCACCAAGGTCGTCGTTCGTTTCCTTACCTGGACGGCCGGAGCCAAGGCCATCCACTACCCCCCCTCCCACCAACCCGGCCACTGTGTGTAGTACACCTGTGTGTGGTACACCTATGTGTAGTGCACCTGTGTGTAGTACACCTGTGTGTATTACACCTGTGTGTAGTACACCTACGTGTAGTACATCTGTGTGTAGTACACCTGTGTGTGGTACATCTGTGTGTAGTGCACCTGTGTGTGGTACACCTGTGTGTAGTGCACCTGTGTGTGGCACACCTGTGTGTAGTGCACCTGTGTGTGGTACACCTGTGTGTAGTGCACCTGTGTGTAGTGCACCTGTGTGTGGTACACTTGTGTGTAGTACACCTGTGTGTGGTACACCTGTGTGTAGTACACCTGTGTGTAGTACACCTGTGTGTGGTACACCTGTGTGCAGTACACCTGTGTGTAGTGCACCTGTGTGTAGTGCACCTGTGTGTAGTGCACCTGTGTGTAGAGCATCTGTGTGTAGTACACCTGTGTGTAGTGCCCCTCTGTGTAGTACTTCTGTGTATAGAGCACCTGTGTGCAGTACACCTGTGTGCAGAGCACCTGTGTGTAGTACACTGTGTGTAGTACACCTGTAATCTATGAGATGCAGACGGACAAGCAACATAAGTTCTTCACCGCATGTGTTTATTTTATTATTGTCCTCACTCCTGTGTGTGGATGTGTGTGTGTGTGTGTGTGTGTGTGTGTGTGTGTGTGTGTGTGTGTGTGTGTTTTAAGATTTAATCAGATCACAATGAAGTATTTACATAAGACGTAAAATGATCCAAGTTGCATGCTGATTGGCTATTCGCACGTGGCCCACTGACTTCCTCCTCCCTCATTGGCCGGCAGGAGCAGCAGGCACACTCCGCCCTCTGAGTGGCCAACACCACAAGGGCACCAACAGTATATTATCTGTGTCCTGTTGATAATATGAGGCATAATACTGATATCTTTACCACTAATGTTTTATCAACATGGTGAGGTGTGTGAGGTGTGAGGTGTATGAGGTGTAGGGTGTATGAGGTGTGAGGTGTATGAGGGAGGTGTGTAAGGGAGTGTGGTATGGGTGTGGGTGTGATGGTGTGGGTGGTGAGGAGGTGTGAGGTGTGTATGAGTAAGGGTGTATGAGGTGTGAGGTGTAAGGAGGTGTGGGGTGTGGTATGAGGTGTAGGGTGTGAGGTGTGGGAGGTAAGGTGTGGGGTGTATGAGGTGTAGGTGTGAGGTATGAGTGTGGGGTGTAAGTGAGGGTGTAGGGTGCAGAGGTGTGTGTAAGTGTATGAGGTGTGGGGGTGTAAGGAGGTGTGAGGTGGAGGTGTGTATGAGGTGTGTGGGGGTGTGCATGAGGTGTGAGGTGTATGAGGTGTGTGAGGTGTAGGAGTGTGAGGTGTATGAGGTGTAGGGGTGTATGAGGTGTGAGGTGTGAGGTGTGAGGTGTGAGGTGTATGAGGGCAGCAGAGGTGTGTGAGGTGTATAGAGGGGTGTGGGAGGTGTAGAGGTGTGGAGGTGTATGAGTGTGAAAGTGTATGAGGTGGAGGTGTATGGGTGTGTGAGGTGTAAGGAGGTGTGAGGTGTATGAGGTGTGGGGTGTATGAGGTGAGGTAGTGAGGTGTATGAGGTGTGGGGGGTGTATGAGGGAGGTGTATGAGGTGTGAGGTGTATGAGGTGTGAGGTGTAAGGAGGTGTAGGGGTGTAAGTGAGGTGGAGGTGTATGAGGTGTGGAGGTGTGAGGGTGTGCTGGGTGTGGGGTATGAGGTGTGTGAGGTGTATGGTGTGTGGGTGTGAGGTGTGAGGTGTATGAGGTGTGGGTGTATGAGGTGTGATGAGTGTATGTAAGGTGTGGGTATAGGTGTAGGGTGTATGAGGGGTGTGGGGTATGAGGTGTGAGGTGTATGAGGTGTGAGGTGTAGAGGTGTATGTAGGTGTATGAGGTGTGTGTGGGGTGTGAAGTGGGTGTATGGAGGTGTGAGGTGTATGAGGTGTAGGTGTGTGAGGTGGGTGAGGTAAGGAGGTGTGTGAGGTGTGAGGTGGTTGTGAGGTGTGGTGTGGGGTGTGTGGGTGTGGGGTGTGAGGTGTGTATGAGGGGTGGGGTGTAAGGGAGTGTGTAGGGGGGGTGTGGTGGGAGGTGGGTGAGGTGGTGGGGGTGTGGAGGGTGTAAGGTGTGAGGTGTGGAGGTGTGAGGTGAGGTGTAGGTATGAGGTGTGAGGTGTGGGGGTGTGCGAGGTGGGTGGGTGGGGGGTGTGGTGTGTGAGGTGTGAGGTGTGTGGTGGTGTGGTGGGTGTGAGGTGGGGGGTGTGAGGGTGGGGTGAGGTGTGAGGTGGGTGGAGGTGGTGAGGTGTAAGTGGGGTGTAAGTGAGGTGGGGTGGGAGGTGTATGAGGTGTGGGTGTAGTGTATGAGGTGTGAGGAGGTGTATGAGGGGGTGTGAGGTGTATGAGGTGGGAGGTATGAGGTGTAGGTGTAAGGAGGTGTAGGGTGTAAGGAGGTGTGTATGCAGGTGTGAGGTGTAGTAGAGGTGTGGGGGGTGTATGAGAGGTGTGGGGTGTATGAGGTGTGGGGGTGTATGAGGTGTAGGGTGTGGGGTGTATGAGGTGTGAGGTGTGTGAGGTGTGAGGTAAGTGTGTGGGGTGTGCGAGGGTAGTGGGGTGTATGAGGGAGGTGTGGTGGGAGTAGGGGGTGAGGTGAGGGGTGGAGGTGAGGTGAGGTGTAAGGAGGTGTGAGGTGTGGGGTGTAAGAGTGAGGTGTATGGGGTGTGTAAGGTGTGAGGTGTGTGGGTGTGGGGGTGAGTGGTGTGGTATGTGGAGGTGTGGGGGCAGCAGGCATGAGTGCAAAAAAGGGGTGTGTGAGGTGTATGTATGAGGGGGGGGGTGTATGGTGTGAGGGGGTGAGGTGTGAGGTGTGGAGGTGTGGTGTAATGAGGTGTGGGGTGTGAGGTGGAGGGTGTGGAGGTGGGAGGTGGCGAGGTGAGGGTGTGGGTGAGGAGGTGTGTATGAGGTGTGAGTGTGTGAGGTGTAGGTGAGGTGGGGGTATGAGGTGTATGAGGTGTAGGGTGTATGAGGTGTGTGAGGTGTGAGGTGTGTGAGGTGTGGAGGTGGGGTGTATGAGGTGTGTGAGGTGAGGTGTATGAGGTGTGAGGTGTAGGGTGTGGGTGTATGAGGTGTATGAGGTGTGGGAGTGTATGAGGTGTGGAGGTATGAGGTGTGGGATGTATGAGGTGTGTGAGGTGGATTGTATGAGGTGTGGGATGTATGAGGTGTGAGGTGTATGAGGTGTGAGGTATGTATGGGGGTGTATGAGGTGGGAGTGTATGAGGTGTGTGGGGTGTATGAGGTGTAGGGTGTATGAGGTGTGAGGGTGTATGAGGTGTGGGTGAGTGAGGTGTAGAGGTGTATGAGGTGTGGGGTGCATGAGGTGCGGAGGTAAGGAGGTGTGGGGTGTGTGAGAGTGGTGTGGGTGTGTGAGGTGTGTAAGTGAGGTGTAAGGAGGTGTGGAGTGTGTGCAGGAAGTGTGTGAGGTGTGAGGTTTAGAGGTGGGGAGGTGTATGAGGTGTGTGAGGTGTGTGTGTGGTGTGGTATGGGCTAACAGGTGTGTGTGCACGAGAGGGCAGCCAGGTGACCTCACTTTTATACAGCTGCACCACCACCACACACCTGCCGGGGACCACCGCTACCACCACCTGCCGCGACCCACCACCACCCAGCTGCCCTGCCACCACCACCCCATCACACCTGCACCACCTGCACCATCACCACCACCATCACAGACCTGCACCATCACCACCACCACACAGACTGCACCATCAGCACCATCACACAGCTGCCCCATCACCACCACCACACAGGTATCACCATCACACAGCTGCCCCGCCACCACCAACAAACAAACAGGTGCCCCATCACCACCACCTCACAGCTGCCCTGCCACCACCATCACACAGCTGCCCCATCACCACCACCACACACACAGTACCACCATCACACAGCTGCCCCCTCCACCACAAACAAACTGCTTCCCATCACCACCACCACAAACACCTGCTCCCACCACCAACAAACAGCTGCCCTATCACCACCACCACCATCACACAGCTACCCCATCATCACCACTACACAGCTGCCCCATCACCACCACCACACAGCTTCCCCATCACCACCACCACACAACTGCCCCATCACCACCACCACAGAGCTGCCCCACCACCGCACTACCTCCCCACACAGCTGCCCCACCACCACCACCAGCCACCTCAGCTTCCCCACCACCACACCATCACACAGCATCCCCATCAACACCACCACACAGCTGCCCCATCACCACCACCACAGAGCTGCCCGACCACCACCACTACCACACAGCTGCCCCCATCACCACCACCACAGAGCTGCCCCACCACCACCACCACACAGCTTCCCACTTACCACACACCACAGAGCTGCCCCATCACCACCACTACACAGCTTCCCCATCACCACCACTGTAGCACTGCCCCCCACCACCACCACACACAGCTGCCCCATCGCCACCACCACACAGCTGCCCCATCACTCACCACCACCACCACACACAGCTCACCCCACCACCACCACACCACACAGTCTCCATCACCACCACCACACACCTGCCTCATCACCACCACCACACAGCTGCCCCATCACCACCACCACCACACAGCTGCCCCATCACCACCACCACACACCTGCCTCATCACCACCATCACACAGCTGCCCCATCACCACCACCACCACCACACAGCTGCCCCATCATCACTACCAAACAGCTGCCCCCATCACCACCACCACAGAGCTGCCCCATTACCCACACACACACCTACTGACGTCTCTACCACACCTCACCACACAGCTGCCCCTTCCCTGTCATCACGACCACACAGCTGCCCCATCACCACCACCACCACACAGCTGCCCCCATCATCACGCCCACACAGCTGACTCAACACCACACCACACACATCTGCCTCATCACCACCACCACACAGCTGCCCCCCATCACCACGACTCACCACACAGCTGCCCCTTCCGTCATCACGACCACACAGCTGCGCCAAACCACTACCACCACACAGCTTCCCCATCATCAGCACCACCACACAGCCACGCATCACACAGCTGCCTCTGCCACCACCAACAAACAGCTACACATCACCACCACCACACAGCTGCCCTGCCACCACCATCACACATCTGCCCCTGCCACCAAACAGCTGCCCCATCACCACCACCACACACCTGCCCATCACCAACACCACACAGCTGCCCCATCAGCACCACCACCACCACCACCACACAGCTGCCCTGCCACCACCATCACACAGCTGCCCCATACTACCAACAAACAGCTGCTCCATAACCACCACCACACAGCTGCCCATCACCACCACCACACAACTGCCCCATCACCACCACCACCACACAACTGCCCCCACACCACCACACACAGCTGCCCCACCACCACCACCACCACACAGCTGCTCCGCCACCACCACCACCACACAGCTGCCCATCACCACCACAACACAGCCGCCCATCACCACCATCAAAGAGCTTGCCCCACCATCACACAGCTGCCCCACACCATCACCGACACAGTCGCCCCACCACCACCACCACACAGCTGCCCATCACCACCACAACACAGCTGCCCACAGCTGCCCATCACCACCATCAAACAGTTGCCATCACCATCACACACCCTGCCCCACAATCTCATCACAACTGCCCCATCACCCACCACCACTGTCAACATCACCACCACCACAACTGCCCCATCACCACCACCACACAGCTGCCCCCCAATCAACACCACCACCACAAAGCTGCCCCATCATCACTACCACACAGCTGCCCCTTCACCACCATCAAACAGCTGCTCCATCACCACCACCACACAGCTGCCCCGTCACCACCATCACACAGCTACCCCGTCACCATTACCACACAGTTGCCCCACCACCACCACACAGCTGCCCCTTCACCACCATCACACAGTTGCCCCATCATCACTGTAAGGGCTGTAACGAGCGGGATGGTTGTCTGCCGCTCGTTTGCTTGTGCCGCCCCACTAGGGGGGTAGACGGAGGTGAGAAGGTCCCTGCTGCCTCGTAGCACACCAGACACTATCCAGCCGTCACCACAGGTGTACTTGCATCCCGCTGTTCGATTCCAACTCTGCTTGTGTACTCATCTGAGTTCCTGGGTCTCGTGGGCCGATTCCCCAGTCCTTCACTATTCGGCTTTCAGCTCTGGTCACCTACTCCGGCTACTGCCGCGGCTGCCACGTGATCGCCATTTCCTCCGCGCTCTATCCACGGTTCGTGCCCTGGCGTCTTTCCTGTGTGGCAAGACATCGCCCACCAACGCCGGCGCCAAGTGAGGAAGCTGCCCTGGACTTTCCCCCTGAGAGCCGATCACAGCGTTACCAGAACATTCCACAGTGCTGGTTAGGAGAAAGATTCATCTGCAGCCGTAGGGAATACCTGTACTGTGTTGTAGTGATTGTTTTGTTTAAGTAATTGTTTGACTCCAGTGCTGTTTATTCAATATTTGTGTGAGTGGTGTCAGAGTTAAATTATTGTGATTATTTTCGTAGTAAAGAGATGTCAATCTCTAACGGTTGTTTGTTATCCCTTGGAAACCCATGGTTCTTGACTTTCCTTTTAATAAGATCCTGATTAGGCTGGCGAGGGATTTATATCCCAAAGGCCAGGCCTTTATAATCACTATCACACAGCTGCCCCATCACCACCATCACCACACAGCTGCCCATCACCACCACCACCACACAGCTGCCCATCACCACCACCACACAGCTGCCCCACCACCACCATCACACAGCTGCCCCACCACCACACAGCTGCTCCGCCACCACCACCACCACACAGCTGCCCATCACCACCATCAAACAGCTGCCCCACCATCACACAGCTGCCCCACACCACCATCACACAGCTGCCCCAACACCACCACCACACAGCTGCTCCGCCACCACCGCACAGTTGCCCATCACCACCACAACACACCTGCCCCACCACCACCATCACACAGCTGCCCCACACCACCATCACACAGCTGCTCCGCCACCACCACCACACAGCTGTCCGCCACCACCACCACCACAGCTGCCCATCACCACCACAACACAGCTGCCCACCACCACCATCACACAGCTGCCCTGTCACCACCATCACACAGCTGCCCCACCATCACACAGCTGCCCCATCACCACCATAACACAGCTGCCCCACCTTTAGAAGATTAATGCTTCACTACAACAACTGATCAAAGCATACATCACGTACAGTAGCTAAAACAACTATCCGTGCATACTTTGTGGGAAACAATATGAGACCTTGGACGATAAATTTTGGTATATGAGAGCTGTCACTAATCACACGTAAAATTTAGGAGCATATCGACTCCCACCTGCACAGATAGTTGCTTTAGCTACTGTACATTCGACCCTTACTGGAATACTGCTGCCCACTCTTCCAAGCCGGCTCACACTACAGCAGGCGAAGCAAATAGAAGGGATTCAGCTTCTGGTAATGAAAAGAAGCAGTGGGTTAGGACACTTGGTATCAAAATGCCCATGACATGTTCGAACTGACTAGATTTGGACAAGGGCGTGAGGTGCGTGAAGCTCAGTCGTGGTCTACAGGAAGAGCCACGACATCGGGACCTACAATTTACAATTTGCCCAGCGAGGGTGCTAGTTTGTTGGGCACCCGTTGCTTCCTGTGCAAGACGAAGCGCAAAAAGCGTTTACAGCACCCCCCAGGGAAGCATCAGAGTTCCTACTTGCCTACTCGACTCGTGCATTTAAGGGCGTAAGTGCCTGAACGGCCATGGATTTCATAGGTAAGTTACCTTTAATGACAGGAAGAGTGTGTGGAGGGAAAATTGCCTATACAATCAATACTTCTGTTTATGGAAAGGCGTGGCCAGTCCCAAATAAGTCAAGTGACAGGCCTGACTGGAGGAGGAGGGCTATTCGGTCAGGAGGAAGGTGTGTTGGTGGCGGCTGGTGACTGTTTTGTGTTAAGGCCCGTCCACACTATCGAGCAGTGCCCGGAGGGCACGCGCTAAATGCCCGTTATCGGGAAAAATTGGCGGGCAAACCAGCAGAGTGCCCGTGCCCGGCGTTGAGCGAAATCATGGTCCGCCTGCCGGGTGGTTTGCTGCCTGATATGGAGGGACGAATCTGAACCTGAGTTAAGTACTGCAAGTGTGATACGTATATGTTCCCCGCTCGGTCCAGATGTCCAGTGTATAACCAAATAAGCTTATGCAATGTACATTATTGGCGTGACAATAAACGGGAGATTGTTTATGTATTTTGTAATGAGAACATTCGTGTGTGTTCTTCGTTCTTGCCGCTCTCCTCACTCTAGTCCCATAGCTTCCTGTCTATGCATATCATAATTCTAACATTATTCAATGAATTTTTATGTCCTACAAATCTCACCTGCAAGTAATCTTCCTTGAGTACTTCATACATGGCTTGACAAGTTGCAGGTATTATGCGAGACAAACTTTGTTTTGATATCCTCGTTCTATACTGAAGTGACGTGTAGCCTACACGTGTAGGTGCACCCATTTGAAAGATATATGAGCTTTGCCTCTAGACGAGCCTCTGCAGATATACTCTCCCTCATATTGGTATCCTGTTTTTTTTATATATGGTTCCACTTTCGCTAGAAGTTTGTAAAAGGTGTTGGGGTCCATTCTCATGTAATTGGTGAAGTCTTGGTCATGTCCATCTTGCAGTTCAAATAAAATCGTGGCATGACTTCCCAATACTTTTCTTCGACCTAACCACTCTTTGCACCATTCCCTTTTCTGCATAAAGTTCTTCTTTTTGTACATAGCAGCAATTATTATAGTACACAACGATATGCTCTTCGCTTTAACTGTCCGGCGATTATTCCTGCGACACACCATGGTGATCGTACCGCACCCGCCACTGCCGACCACCTACTAGCTACCGGCGCCCAACTATGACTGCCGTCAACCACCCTGGTGTGTACAACAACACACAGGCTTTGCCCCGTAAACAGGCAAAGCCCGCCGGGCACTGCTTGATCGTGTGGACGGGGCCTTAGGATAGGCACGGTGGGGGTGGAGGAAAGCACATAGGCATTGACAGTAATAAGGGACGAACCATTTAGTGAAATAATAATTAATAATAATTAATGGTTTATTGAAAGAGCTTGGCAGCCAGAAGGCTGAAAATATACAGTTACATATTTGGGGAATGGGTTTCGAATTACAAATAATATACAAGTAACATAAGTGATACAAATAAGATATATAATAACTAGATGGGGAAAAGCTCAAACTACAGTGCATTTCAACATAGTGACAGTGCAAGAAATACTATTTACTGGGAGTGAATACACTGGTTTATTACAAGTTATTGATAATTTTTACAATGGTTGGAACTGGGCTGTTCTTATAGCGATCAGTTCGTGCACGTATGGGCTGGATGCGGTTGTGGTGTCGAACAGCAATCTCGGGCTAGGGATCTCAGGTGGTAGTAGGAGCCGGTGTCGAGGATGGTGTAGAAGCTTCTTACCAAATTTGCAGATGAGGTCGTGGTGATGGTCAGTGAGAGTCGAAAGGGTCAGTGTGTTTGAGCGCTTCTTGATATGTGGAGTAGGAAGGGGAGAGAATAATCTTGCATGCCCTCTTTTGCACTTTTTCTCGGTGTTTACGTTGTGTGGCATTTAGGGAGGAAGACCAGGTGGGGGAGGCATAGGTGAGCTTGGGAAGTATGAATGTTGTGTAAACACTGAGGAGCTCGGGTGCAGGAACTCCGAGGGACTTGAGTCGGCGGAGGAGGTGGAGACGGAACTGGAGGATTTGACAACTTCACTGACGTGTGGTTCCCAATTTAGTTTGTTGTCTATGGTGACGCCGAGGAGCTTCGTGGAATCTACAACCTGGAGTGTGTTCGGACCTAGAGTAATGGAAGGAGGTGGGACAATGTCGGAGGAGAGGTTGATGTGCAATTAGGGTGTGTCATAGGAGGGAAGATCAGCTAAAACTAATGGCCCATCACTTTTTTGGTAGATTTTAGTGTATATAAACAGAAAATAATTTCAGTTTCAATATTTTGCAACCTTTTGCTAGGTAAATTTTAGCGTGAAATTTATCGAAAATCTAACGTACAGCTGCATTAGTGCATTACAATTAAATAGTGAACATTGCTTTCTGACTTCATTCTTTAACAACCCAACTAACAATATTTTTTTCTGTTTCAGATTCTGATGCATTTATAAGTTGATAATATTTGCGATGGCTGCTTGTGTCAGGACGAGGAACCAAAAATCCAGCCATCTCAGTCACTATCTTGGGTCTGGGAGAGAGCTCCTGAAGTCGGAGTTGCCTACATTGAGAGATGCTTTGAGATACGGTGTTTTAATCAGGCAAATCAGTGAAAAGAACCAAAGAACTTACACAAACAAAGACATTGCCAGTGATATGACCAAAGCTGTCTTGGCACAGTACACTCTGGCTAACGCTCAGTTCAAGCCTCCAGTCATAACAAGTCAGAAGAAGATTAGTGAGAGACTGCTAGCCAGTTGGGAAAGGCAAGAGATATCTCTCTTGGGAGAGAAAACTTGCAGTTATGACAGCTTTGCTGCTAACTGACCAGTTATTTGACATACCATTTGCAAGTGCCCAATTGTTCTCTGCTGTCCTGAGTTGATGCGATCGCACTGTAAACTGAGGCCCACATCTCCTGTATTTGCAAGCGTGA
Organism: Homarus americanus; assembly: GCF_018991925.1. Taxonomy (NCBI): domain Eukaryota; kingdom Metazoa; phylum Arthropoda; class Malacostraca; order Decapoda; family Nephropidae; genus Homarus; species Homarus americanus. Next base: position 103,583 of record NW_024732224.1, read on the forward strand.
ACTGAAGATTCTCAGGATCGAACTGATTTGTCAAAGCACAGAGAGAGAAGACTGGCAGTATAGGGGTTTCATGATTTCCTAGCCAAGATATTCCGGAGTCTAAGAGACAGGAGTCTACAGAGAGACAGAGGAGGAGAAGAGTTGAGAAAAGAGACTTGAGAAGGCCCAGGGTGGGGTAAAAAAGGCCGATGATTGGAGTCAAGCTGATTCAGAGTTTAATGACTTCCCCATGGCTGATCCGAGTGCTGACCAGGAGAATGGTGACTTTGTCCCTAACCCAGAAAATAATGATCCCAAACCTTCCAGGCATAAGATTCGAAATAGGAAAGATATCCCGAGTATAGCTCTGGCCAGCATGCGACACCACACCGGTCTCAGAGAAACTGCAGAGATAGCAACAGCTGCCTGGGTTGACGGTGGTTTGATAACACCTGATGATGTTCACCTGGTGATAGATCATAACAAAGTAAGGAGAGCTCAGGAGAAACTTGTCAGTAACCTAGAAGAGGAGTTTGATAAGGGATAAGAGAAAATGGAATCAATTGTTTGTTCTTTGATGGGAGAAGGGATGACACTAAAGTGTTCATGAAAGTTGGAGATTCTAACAAGTTGTTCCCTGCCATGGTGAAGGAGGAACACTACTCCTGCTGCAGTGAACCAGGAGGGAAGAATTTGTGGCATTTCACTCCAGAGAAAGATGACATCAGGAAACCAGCTGAGATAGTGGCAGATAACATTGTGAACTGGCTCAGAGAGAGGAACGTAGACCAGACCCTGCAGGCCATTGGAGGACAGCACCAACACGAACACAGGGTGGCAAGGGGGGTCATACAGTGGATAGAGCGGAAGATTGGGAGGAAGCTGGTCTGGATTGTTTGTGACCTCCACACCAACGAGTTGCCACTCAGACATCTGATCCAGGAGCTCTGATGGTCTCTTGGCAAGATGCTGACTCTGCCACTGAGTTAGAAATAAATCCGAGCTTTGAAAAATCACAGTTGGCCCTCCACTGAGCTTGCACATACTGTCATTGACGACCTGAGTACTGACCAGTACTATGGTTACATGATTTGCAGTGCCATCAAAACTGGGGTCATGCCTGATAGACTTGCTTACCTGCAGATAGGTCCAGTCTCACATTCTAGGTGGCTCACAACGGCTCTCAGGTTCTGCAGAATTTGGGTCGCTCATCATAAACTGAAAGGGAACCAGCTTCACAACCTGAGACTTATTGTCCAATTCATCGTGAGTGTCTACTTGCCAAATTGGTTCAACACCAAGGTCAAGTCATCGTTCTCCGAAGGTCCGAGGCATGTTCTCTTCCAGCTTGAGCTCCTGAGGAGTCAGCCAAGGAAGGTTGTTCAGATTGTGGAGCAGACTGTGAGGAGATCTTCCTGGTATGCTCATCCCGAGGCAGTTCTGCAGACAATGCTCTGCAGTAAGGATGAGGAGGAGAGAAGAGTGGCAGTCAAAAAGATCTTGGATATGAGACTTATGAGAGGATCTGGGCATGACGAATCAGTTGGTGACGATTCCTTCAGGGTCAGGAAGACTCCTGAAGTCAATCTAGGTGCCAAGACCTCACTGATCTCATAGATCTGGATAACATCCAGGCTGGCAGTGAGCCCCTCTTACCTGCAGCCTCACCAATGTTCAAGTCAGAGCTTTCCTGGACAACCCCATGCATGTCCCTGCCTGGCCCTCGCACACCCAGAGTATAGAGCGTTGTGTACAGCAAGTGAGCGAGGCCAGCAGTCACGTGTACAGCCAGGAGAGGAGGGAAGGCTACATCCGAGCTCAGGTGGTCAGCAGGGAGGTGATGAGTAGAAACAGAAGCAAGAAAGACATGTTCTCTATGGTGTGCAGCAACACCGGTCGTAGTAGTAAAACCGGTTTTTGTATTTGATGATTTTGTTTTCTAAAGGAATATTAAATTTAATAAATGTGTCAAGATCATTCGTTTCACTATTCTGGATCATTTTCATCCTAATAAATTAACCTGATACATTTACTTTACTTTAAATAAGCTATTTAGTGGTGTTGGTAAAAGGGTGGGAATACTGAATTTTCATAAGATTTCAAGTTAAAATTTACCTAGCAAAAATGAAAACTTTTCAAATCTGAAGATATCACATGATTCTGCACATAGAACTACATCATTAATACCATGGGCCGATTTTTCAAACTCAAAAAAAAAATTCGCCTCCGTACAATAATTAACAGGCATAACCATGGTCTTGGCATGGTTGATGGTGACATGGTTGTTGGTGGCCCAGTTTTGGAGACTGTTCAACAAATCCTGAAGGGCGGTATAGTCGGGAGCAGAATTGTTGACGTTGATCCCAATGGTGGAGTCGTCGACATATTTCCAGCGAGCAGGGGTTTCTCTTAGGGCATCATTGATGAGCATAAGGAAGCAGAGTGGTCCCATCTTGGTGCCTTGGGGGACGCCACAGGTGAGTGACTGAAAGGTGGAGACAGCCCCTCGGAAGCGTACAGCTTGGCGTCGGTCACTGAGGAAGTCTGTAAGCCATGGTATAAGACTTCTCCGAAGCCCGAGGTCAATAGCTTTGTTGATGATTATATTGTGGTCGACTAGGTCGAATGCTTTAGTGAAATCAATGAAGGCGACAGCTACAGACGTTTTTCGTTTCTCGAGATGGCGGTATATGTAATCGAGAAAGCTGACAAGACAGTGGAGTGGAGGAAGTTTTCATGTTGCCAAATTGCTGAGGGTCTACGACTCCTGCAATATCAGCATAAGCCCAGTCGAACACAAAACTTTCACAGATTAGGCTGGGTATTGGGGTGATTGCAATAGGTCGTAGCTGATTTAAGGATTGTGGGCTGGTTGACTTGGGCACTGGTGATACATAAGAGTGAGTGTGAAGACATGTGCGTCGGTAGTTTCAGCGACTAAGAGGAGGTCGGGAGGTTGATAGGCAACGTAAATATCTTCGGATGGCCCAAAACCCGGAGAGCTGGGGTGGGATGGAGGGGATTAGGGGATCCCTCGTCCCCTGGTCCAACAGAGAGTCCTGGTGAAGACAGTCCAGACACCTACTGCCGCCACGGAGGCGGAAGGTCAGTGCCAGGGCAACACAGGGTTCAGATCGCTTTCAAAACTTTTGCTGTGGCGCCAGACTCAGGAAATTATGTATCTCATATTTAGCTTCCCATCTTATTTCACATCATTTGTGACTTAATTTTAACTATCTTGTAATACTGCAATTCACGTACCCAGGCGCTTGTATGCCTCGATATGTAGCCGGGCTAACTCGAAAGTATTGACACCAACTGGTGTGGTGCTCCTCCAAGCGTTGTGGTGTGGAGTGATCGTCTCCGGGGGGAAGGGGTCGATTTGGAACTTTTCAGGTTTGTCTTACGACTATCCTTATACTTTTGCCCGCCAGCGTTACATTTACTGTTTGTAAGGTGACTGTACAATAGCCTTTGGCAGTCTACTGTCGTCCATGTGGGTAACGTGGCCGGTCCAGCGTAGTTGTTCATGGATAATGGTAGCCTCGATACTCCTACAGTTGGTGTCAGCTAGAATACTGGCATTTGTTCTCTTGTCTTCTTAGCGAACTCGGAGGATGGAACGTAGACTACGCTGGTGAAAGTTTTCAAGTATCTTGAAGTACTTCCGTATGTGACCCATGTCTCGCTGCCATATAGCAGGGTGGGAAGGACCACTGCTCGATAAACATACAGCTTTGTAGATAATTTCAGCTCCCTACAGCTGAAGGCACGGATACAGAGTCTGCTAAATGCTTGAGATGCACACCTGATCCGATGTTGAATCTCTTCATGGATGTCCGTGGTGGTGGACAGGTGGGAGCCAAGATACTGAAAGTGGGTAACATTAGAGAGGGTAGTACCATTAAGCTGGATAGATAGTGGAGGTGTGTCTGAACCAGGGGCAGGTTGAAACAGAATCTAAGTCTTACATACATTCACCTCAATGCCGAAGTGTTCATAAGCATCTGCATAGGTGTTCAGGATCTCCTGTAGGTCACGTTCAGTGTGAGCGACAAGGGTGAGGTCGTCTGCATACTGAAGTTCAGTAACAGAAGCTGTGGAGACCTTTGTTCTTGCCTGGAGTCGTCTTATGTTGAAAAGACTTTTCATCCGGTACCGGATGTCCACCCTTCCAGCTAAATTGGCACTGGTAGTAGAGCGGATAATGGAAAAATCATGCAAATGGTAATGCAAGCATGAAATTTGGCATGATCATACCCTTGGGGCTACTTGTCAAATCTGCCTGATTGGATATTTGGAAATCTAAGACGGCGGCCATTTTTCAAAATGGCTGCCAAATTGACCTTCGAAAGATTTTTTTTTTTTTATTGGGCACTCCCCTACATCCTTGTGTAAGGTGAAGCGCAGAAGCGTTTTACAGCGCCCAACAGGGAAGCATGCTAAGTTCATGCTTGCCTTTATGTCTCACGAGTTGAGGTTAGGTTAGGTTAGGTTAGGTTAGATTTTTTTTTATTTCTGATACCCCCACTGCGACTACGGCCAAAACGTCCTTCCATGGGACCAGTGTGTTCATCTTCCAAAATCCAAGCCCTGATCAGGCTGGTGAGGAGCGTGAGCCACTCAGACGGAATGCAGATACGATGGTCAAGAAAGTTCGTGAGCTTCCAGAGGAATTCACCATGTCCGACCAGCTTATATTATGAAGAATCCCAATCCTCCCTTGGTAGCACCTCAGTCATTGCCAGCACCTGAGTCAATCCAGTCACACCTGCAGGAAGAGTATGCTTGGCTGGAAGAGGTCTTGCTCACTGAGGATGTGGCTGATGAAGTCTGCATCACGTGGAGAGCTCACCATGCAGCACAGAAGAGGAGTCAGCCATTTGAAGTGATCATTATGTCTCTGCTTCCCCTGCTTCGAGATCAGGCACACTCTGTGGCAACCATCAAGCATGTCATGGAAAAGGTTCGTGATACAGTGGCTTTTCTGAACCCAGGTCAGATCCCAAGCATAGCTGCTGACCAGCCACTGTATGCCCTGGCAAAACAAATCCAATGGCATTGGCCTGAGTATGGAGAAGACAGGTATGTTATTATGTTCGGGGGACTTCACATGGAGATGGCTGCACTGAGATAACTAGGAACGCTACTACAAGACAGTGGTTGGACCGGATCCCTTGATGAAGCAAGAGTGGCTTCATCTGGTACAGCAGAGTCTTTTCTGTCTGTATCAAGTGTAACTAAGACAAGACTAGCACATCAAGTCACAGCATGCAGCTTGTACAAACTGATGAAGGAGGAATACCAGGACTATTGCTCTGATGAGTCTGAAAGGTCAACTTTGAGCTTTGAAGACTGGTGTAAACAACGGAGGCTTGAGAGTTCGCAGTTCCAATTCTGGATCCTTGTGCTGGACATGGAGTTCACCATCTTCATGTTGATCCGCTCAGTCAGGGAAGGCAATTTCAAACTCTACCTTGAAGCACTCTCAGAGCTGATCCCCTACTTCTTTGCGAACAACAATGTTAATTATGCCCGATGGCTTCCGATTCACCTTCGAGACATGATGTGCCTTGAGCAACAACATCCAGAGGTAGCGAGGGAGTTCTACAAGGGGAACTTTGTTGTCCACAAGTCAGGAAGAGAGTTCTCTGCCATTGCTCTTGATCAAGCCCATGAACAAAACAATGCAGTGATTAAAGGCGATGGATGAGCAATTGCGTTGACTGAGGACCCAGCAGCACTTCGTAGGTGGATGGTGGCTGGACCTGAAGTGAGTCGTCTTATTGCTGGATATGAAGCTGCGTCAGGTGCAGAAGATGGAACCACCACCAGCAGCCGACATCATGAGCAGACCCTGAGTGCACAGAAATCTTTCTTTGAGAAGGTGGAAGCATATTCTAAGGTGCTGCGGGAGATGGGCAACCCTTTCCAAGAAGAGTCATCTGACCTTCTGGTGTTAGACACAAAGAACATTGTAGATCCAGATATTGCTAAAATTGTTGTTACACACCATGACAGAGGAAAAAAGCCATTCCAGTCATTCTTAGAGGGACTAAAGAATGAAGGTAAATGTCTGTTCTACCATCCAATCAAGAAAAACAGATCCTCCTTCGTCAAACATGACCACGTTGTTAGCAGTTCCAAAGAGAAGGTACTGAAAGATGACTGTCAGCTGTTCTCGCGACTCTTCATCTCCAGTCAGAACAGACAGTATGACTTGCAAGAATTCTTCAAGCAGGAGAACCAGTCAGCTCCTGCCTCCCTCAGCGAAAATGGCAAGCTTCATACATGTCAGAAGTCACAGCTGGCTGAAATTCTTCAAGCACAAGTGAATGCTACAGAGAGAGAAACATATGGAGAAGCTATCATCATAGATGGCTCAGCACTGATCAATGCCCTGCCTCCACGCACCTCAAAAACTTTTGATGCCTATGCCAGAGAGGACATCCTGCCCAAAGTGGAATTCTATGGTGCCAAATACAATAGGGTGGATGTAGTGTTTGATGTGTACAAAAAGTCAAGTCTGAAGTCTGAAGCCAGGTCGAAACGAGGACAGGGGATCAGGAGAAGAGTTTCAGGAACCAGTAAGACTCCCCAAAACTGGAGAAGCTTTCTGCGATATGACAAAAAAAAGAAAGAATTATTCCATTTTCTCGCGGAGGAAATGTGTGAAGCACAGTCGACAAGCACGGTGGTTGTGACAAGGGAGAAGATGCCATTAGCAAAACAGAGAAGTTCCTAGAAGCTGTGGCTCCATGCTGTATGAGGAAGCAGACACACGAATATTTGTGCATGCTAGGGATGCAGCAATGGAAGGTAGCAAGTCCCTCATCATCAAAGCCAGTGACACTGACGTGGTCGTCATAGCAGTATCTGTACTGCCATCACTACAGGAGCTTGGTCTTGATAACATGTGTATTGCCTTTGGCCAAGGAGCCAGTCATCGATGGATTCCAGTTCATGATGTAGTTTGTGCGATAGGGCCTAAGAAAGCTAGTGGGATCCTATACTTTCATGCTTTCACTGGCTGTGACGTTGTGTCTGGCTTCCGTGGGAAAGGAAAGAAATCTGCATGGCAGGCATGGAATGTCTGTAATGAAGTTTCAGAAACATTCACCAAACTCAGCCAATGTCCAACAACAGTTGCTGATGTTGACCTGCAGAAGCTGGAAAAAGTTGTTGTCCTCATGTACGACAGATCTAGTGCAGCCACTGGTGTAGATGAGGCAAGACTGAATCTCTTTTCCTGCAAGCAGAGATCACATGACTCCATTCCACCAACCCAGGCAGCCCTCAAGGAACATACAAAGAGGGCTGCCTACCAAGCTGGTATTATCTGTGGGCCAGGCAACAATCTCCAACATGAACATGCTTGAAAACATACATATCGACACCAAGATCACTCAGATTGACCAACTACATCAATTTCTATAAGAAAAATCAACTTTTGAAGGTTATTATGGCGGCCATCTTGAAAAATAGCCGCCATCTTGAATTTTCAAATGGCCAATCAGGCAGACTTGACTAGTAACCATTAGAGAATTACTATGCCAAATTTGGTGCTTGTATCACCATTTGCATGATTCTCTTGAAAAATTGCATTTAGCTGCCCCACTATGGCATGAGTAAGGAAGGCAGCCAAGAAAATGGAAAAAGAGTTGGTGCCAGTACACAACCTGGTTTTACTCCCGTTTGAATAGAAAATAACTCAGATTGGATGCCATTGTGTAGGACACTGCCGTTCACGCCATCGTGGAGTTGCCTCATATTGGCAATGAATTTTGGTGGGCAGTCAAAATAGATAAGTGTCCGCCAGAGGGCTTCCCTGTTGACCGAGTCGATGGCCTTGGTTAGATCGATGAAAGCCATGTACAGATCACGACGCTGTTCTCTGCACTTTTTCTGTATCTGTTGGGCAGCAAAGATCATATCAGTGGTGCCACGTGATGGTCTAAATCCAAATTGAGATTCTGGGAGGAAATTTTCCGCCTCAGAAAGAAGTCTGTTTAGGAGGACAGTATATCCCCCAAGCAGATGTGAACAAGACTAAATGTAAAGTGTTTTGGCCAGACATATGGCTACACACTCGAACACTATGTCCTCGACTGTGTGAAGATAGAACCTTTCAGGGACAGGTCGAAGCACACTGTGTGTGAAATGGCACAACACTTTATCTCTAATGGCAAGATAGCCGACATATTAAGATTGTATCCACTTTTTTGGCACTTAGTAACTATATCAGTTCCCATGTATAGAACCAAACACACAATGTGCTTGAATACCTCTCACGCAAATGTTAATAATAAAGTGTGCGGCCAGACATACTGCCTCACACGCCTGTACTCACGCAGTTGTGAATAAGTTACCCTTTATGTATAGAACTAAACAAAGAATTTATTTGAAACACTCTGTAACATTCAGTTCCATAATATCCTGACCACGGGGGTTAGTTATACTGACCCTTTGTGAACTCTACTCTGTAATCCTTTTGTGTTACCGCCCACAGGGTGAGTATGGGGTGCACAATAAACTAGCTGCTGTAGTGGCAAAATAAAAAAAAATAATTAAATAACACACACACACACACACACACACACACACACACACACACACCTTCCGTAGACAGTATATTATTTTTTTCCTAAGACACCGTTGTACCCTGTTTAATTTTCTCTTGTGCGACCGTCCTTGTGTGTGTGTGTGTGATAATCTCCTCTCACCTCAAGGACCTGCACGACCACTTGTTGCATGTCTCTCTCTCTCTCTCTACACCTCACGCTACAGTGACAACCACCATCATCACGTTACAGTAACAACCACTATCATCACGCTACAGTGGCAACCACCATCATCACGCTAGAGTGGCAACCACCATTATCACACAACAACAACAACAACCACCATCCACCACAACAACCAATACCTCTCACTAAGTTCTTCGTCATAGTCAACAGGTAAACAGTCCACCATGATGAAGCATTCCTATAAACTAGACACGTGTCTCACTGTGGAGGAGAATGTAAACAGAAGCACGAGGCCCTAGAGCGTTAGAGGGAGGAACACGCGTCGCTTCTACTTGGCACGTGCAGCCCATGCCAGGCCTGCCAACCTCTCCACCACTACCACGCCAGGCCTGCCAACCTCTCCACCACTACCACGCCAGGCCTGCCAACCTCTCCACCACTACCACGCCAGGCCTGCCAACCTCTCCACCACTACCACGCCAGGCCCTGCCAACCTCTCCACCACTCCACCACAGGCCAACCCTCCACCACTACCACGCCAGGCCTGCCAACCTCCACCACTACCACGCCAGGCCTGCCAACCTCTCCACCACTACCACGCCAGGCCCGCCAACCCACGCCAGGCCTGCCACCAGGCCTCGCCAACCTCTCCACCACTACCACGCCAGGCCTGCCAACCTCCACCACTACCACGCCAGGCCTGCCAACTCCACCACCACGCCAGGCCTGCCAACCTACCAACCTTCTCCACCACTACCACGCCAGGCCTGCCACCTCTCCACCTACCACGCCAGGCCTGCCAACCTCTCCACCACTACCACGCCAGGCCTGCCAACCTCTCCACCACTACCACGCCAGGCCTGCCAACCTCTCCACCACTGACCACGCCAGGCCTGCCAAACCCTCTCCACCACTACCACGCCAGGCCCAAACCACTACCACGCCAGGCCTGCCAACTCCACCACTACCACGCCAGGCCGCCAACCTCTCCACCACTACCACGCCAGGCCAACTTCCACCACTACCACGCCAGGCCTGCCAACCTCCACCACTACCACGCCAGGCCTGCCAACCTCCACCACACCACCAGGCCTGCCAACCTCTCCACAACTACCACGCCAGGCCTGCTAACCTCTCCACAACTACCACGCCAGGCCTGCCAACCTCCACGACTACCACGCCAGGCCTGCCAACCTCTCCATAACTACCACGCCAGGCCTGCTAACCTCTCCATAACACCACGCCAGGCCTGCCAACCTCTCCACCACTACCACGCCAGCCCTGCCAACCTCTCCATAACTACCACGTCAGGCCTGCCAACCTCTCCACAACTACACGCCAGGCCTGCCAACCTCTCCATAACTACTCACGTCAGGCCCGCCAACCTCCACCACTACCACGCCAGGCCTGCCAACCTTCCACCACTCACCATGCCAGGCCTGCCAACCTCTCCATAACTACCACGCCAGCCCGCCAACCTTTCCATAACTACCACGCCAGGCCTGCCAACCTCTCCACCACTACCACGCCAGGCCCGCCAACCTTTCCATAACTACCACGCCAGGCCTGCCAACCTGCTAACCTTCCATAACCACTTCACGCCAGCCTGCCAACCTTCCATAACTACCATGCCAGGCCTGCCAACCTTCCATAACTACCACACCAGGCCTGCCAACCTCTCCACCACTACCACGCCAGGCCTGCCAACCTTCCATAACTACCACGCCAGGCTGCCAACCTTCCATAACTCATGCCAGGCCTGCCAACCTTTCCATAACTACCACACCAGGCCTGCCAACCTCTCCATAACTACCACGCCAGGCCTGCCAACCTTTCCATAACTACCACGCCAGGCCTGCCAACCTCTCCACCACACACCCACACACAACGTCTGCATTAAACTAAATACCACTTCGGGTTCTCACTCACTCACCCGCCATTATTTATAATATCCACTCACCTTTTGTGGATATATTTTGTTCGTCACCCACACAGATTATCCACACTTAAACATCCCCACTTACATCCACACATCCACACTTACACCCACACATCCACACATCCAGATCAGGCACTTAACCAGCCTGACACTTGTTGACCAGCTGTCGTGCCCGCTGGGGTTGGCAGCCCTGGTGGACGCGCGTGGCCCAGGAGAGGGTGGAGAGGGTGCGTGTCGGGAGGGAGGGAGGGAGGGGGGAGGAGAGGGGACGGGGGTCACCAGATGCTGAGGACGCGACCCACAACTTCCGGTCTGGAGGCCAAGCCAAGTTTCACACTTTCCCCCACCCTCCGTCTTGAGGGGGGGGGCGGTTAATGAAAGGGGAAAGAAGGAAGGATGGAGAGGAAGTAGGGGATAGAAGGGAAAGGGTAGAAGAGGGGAGGAAGGGAGGATAGAGGGAGGGGGAAGTAACGAGAGGAAGAGAAGAAGGGGATGATAAAAGACGAAAGGAAGAGTGGATGTTGGGGAGGTGAGGGAGGGGTGAAGGAGGGGTGAGGGAGGGGTGAGGGAGGGGCGAGGGAGAGGTGAGAGTTTGATTAAGCAATGCGTATAAGACAGTCAGTAAACCAGTCAAACAGAAAGACATAGACTGACAGAGAGAGAAGAAAGATAGACAAAAGACAGAGACAGACAGAGGAAGGAGACAGGGTTAGCTGTACACGACATAACATACAGTAAAAGTACCTTGTCATAATGAACTTCTCCTCTCTCACTCCCCCTACCCACCAGCACCCTCTTCCTCTCACCCCCCTCCTCCTCCCCCCACCCCTTCTCCTCACTCCCCCTCCTCCTCCTCCCCTCCTTTTCCCCCTTACTCCCTCCTCCTCTTCCCCCCTCCCTTTCCCCTCACTCCTTCCCCCACCAGTACCCTCTCCCCTTAACCCCTTTGGAATTATTTATGACGTCACTGCTCTCGGTCTGATTGGTTGTTTCACCTGACATTCGGAAATTAATATTAAACGCAAGTGACTCTTCAAGTAATTAAGAGACTGACGCCACCGCTGTTGTTGGAGGATCGGCTTTTTTCACACTTCATTTTTCCAACATTCGCGGCCTGAGATCCAATTTTCCTTCTGTGGAGCTCCATCTATTAACCTTTTTCCCCGACCTCTTACTACTATCTGAACTTCAACTGATCAAAAGCAGCTTCACCCAAACCTTTTATACCTCCTTCCGTTCTAAGAGAGGTGTATGAGCCTACTGCAACACACGTACACCTATAGCTCGACACACGGATCTTGAATCTTCCCTTTATGTCATCTGGCTCAAAATATCTCTACCAACTGTGACTATTTTCCTTTGTTTCCTATACTATTCTCCCAACTCTACCAAATATTTAGAACTCTTTGAGTATCTCACTACTTGCCATGAGTCGTTGCTATCCACACACCCCAACACCGAGATCTTCTACCTAGGGAATTTCAATGTACATCTCAGAGAGTGGCTTGGCTCTGCAAAGGATGACCCAGGTGGAGCTGAGGCACTCTCCTTTTCCTTGCTTAATGATCTGTAACAAATAATCAAACACCCTACACACGTTCCTGAACGACACGATCAACTTACTAACATTCTTGATCTTTGTTTTACCTCTAACCCCTCACACTATTCACACTCAATTTCTGCCCACTTAGGGTCTTCTGATCACAATCTTATTTCTATTAAATCAACTGGGCACGACCACCTCCCCCACCCCCTTCTAAACGTCACTATGGCACTATCGGAGGGCAAGCTGGCAATCCTTGCGAGAATTCTTCACCGACTTTCCTTGGGATGAACGCTGCTTTTCCACTCGGGACGCCTCGGTATGTACTGACAGCATCGCTGGGGTTATACAGGGTGGTATGAGTGCATTTTTCCCATCTTCTACCAAAACTTTCACATTACAATAATGGTTTGATCGCTCCTGCTCTCTTGCATGTAGGGAGAGAGATAGGGCATATGAAGCTATGAAACTATCTCCTCCTATTACCCACTCATCTTTCATTACTTCTAGGAATCGTTGTAAGGCTATTCTTCGTAGGGCCAAGTGGAATTTTATAAAAAGAAAGACCGCTGACCTGACTAACTCTTCTTCTAGTAAATCCTTCTGGTCCTTAACCAAAAAAATCTGTAATAACTTCTGCACTCTCTCTTTTGCTCCTCTTTTCCGACCTGATAACTCTATAGCCAACTCACCCTCAGATAAAGCTAATCTCTTTGGCACCTTATTCTCCTCTAACTCCGCCTTAGACGATGCCCACTCTATCCCTCCTACCCCTGCTTCCCCTCCTGAACCTATGCACTCTCCTATAATCTCCACTCGTAAAGTTGCTGGTGTATTATCCAGCAACTGGGTATGGCACAAGTCTTTGCTTTCTAAACTTCCCTCTTATGGGTTCTCTCCCCCATTTTGTTCTCTCATTTCTAGCTTCCCTGAAAACCGTTCTATGGCAGTTGTTGTCGAGGGATCGATCTCTCGCTCTTTCTCTACCAATAGTGGTGTCCCACAGGGGTCTGTTCTTTCACCTACTCTCTTCCTTCTTTTTATCAATGATTTACTTCACACTACAACTAATTCTATCCATTCTTATGCTGATGATTCGACTCTTCACTCTTCTTCACATTTTTCTCTTCCCCCTAATTCTCAAACTAGATCTGTTTCTAGAGCTGATATCATTTCATCCACCAATGCAGATCTGTGCAGCATCTCCGAATGGGGAGGTTGAAACTTGGTTAAATTCAATAGTAATTAAACTCAGTATTTACCAATTACACTTTCCAAATTAGATGATCTCCCACCAACTACATTTCAGGACGCAATCATTCTGCCAAATTCTAAAATAGATACAGGGTATGCTAGGCCTCACCATTTCCTCTAATATGTCATGGAAACCACACATCCACAACAATGCTAAAACTGCCTCCCGAAAGCTGGGAATGATGTACAGATGCCTTAGCTACTTCACTCCTGAGCAGTTGCTTAAGTTTATAAGGACTCTCATATCTGGGGTGGCTCTTCTTCTGTCCAACTGTTACATAGGGTGGAACCAAAGGCATTTCGTCTTATTAACTCTCCTCCTTTAGTTGATAATCTCTCTTCCCTTTCTCTTCGCCGCAATGTTGCTTCACTCTCTCTCTCTCTTTTGCAGGCACTTTAACGGGCAATGTTTGGTGGATTTGGCATCCTGTGTACCACCGGCAAGGCCGTGGGCTCGTAACACTCGTCTTGCCCGCGGTGCCCAACCGTTTCTTTGTGGATGTCGGTCACACTAGAATAACCTGTTATAGTACATCCTTCTTTCCTCACGCAGCCGAAATGTGGAATGCTCTGCCTTCTTCTGTGTTTCCATACTCTTATAATCTGTCTCATTTCAAAAAGCTGGTTTTCCGGCATTTTCGTGGTGTAGATTAATATAACCTTTTTCTTTCTATTTTTAATTTATTTTTACTCTTATTTTTTCGCCCCTCAGGCCCTGTTGTGGGCCGATGACCTGTGCCCGGGTGGGCTATTCCCAGTAAAAAAAAATTGTCTTTTGTAGTAATTAAGTGCCTCTTGTAGTTATTAAGTGGCTGTTGTAGTAATTAAGTGACTTGTAGTAATTAAGTGATTTGTAGTAATTAAGTGACTTGTAGTAATTAAGTGATTCTTGTAGTAATTAAGGTACTCTTGAATAGAGACAATCTTGTATAAAATCACATTTCCAGTATTTTTGTATCTATAAAATATTATCATCTGATACATAGTTCGCCGAAAAAGCAAGCGGAACCCTCCCTTTGGGGGGGTGGGGGGGGGGGTGCGTTTGGAGTAAAATAAGGGGGATTCTCTCCCCCCGGATGGAGGGGAACTCTTTTGATCTGTATTTCTAGAGTCTTCAGGAGTGTGTATGCAAAATTTCATCTTAATATAAAATTTTCCACCAAGAATCCTAACTGGACTGACTAACAAGAATATTTTTACTTATTTACATTTAAACAAATAGCTGTATATGTAAACAAACAAACACATATAAGTAAATATATATTCTGGTACGAAATGGAAACAAAAAACAAACGTAACAAAAAGTAATCATACAAAAACAAACACAAACATACAAACACACAAACACACGAATACAAACACACAAATAAAAAAAACTCGTAAACACAGAAACATACAAACTCACACACAAGCATACAAATACAAGCACACAAACGTACTACCACAAATATACAAAATTAAATACAAAAACAAACACAAACATATACAGATAAACACGCAAACATACAGACAGACATACACAAGTGCCGGAAATGAATACAAATTATTGAATGATACGGAAGGTGTACATGTAATTGGGTGGGGGGGGAGGGGAGGGGTGAGAGGGCGCGGGGAGAGGGAGGGGAGGGGGTGATAGAGGCGTGTGGGGAGAGGAGGAGGGGGTGAAGAGGTCGTGTAGGGGAGAGGAGGGGGGGGTGATAGAGGTCGTGGGGAGAGGAGGTGATAGTGGCCGGGGGGAGGGAGGGGAGGGGTGATAGAGGTCGTGGGAGAGGAGGAGGGGTGATAGTGGTCGTGTTTGGAGAGGAGGGGAGGGGTGATAGAGGTCAGGAGAGGAGGAGGGGTGATAGAGGTCGTGGGAGAGGAGGGGAGGGGTGATAGTGGTCGTGTGTGGAGAGGAGGGGAGGGGTGATAGGAGGTCGTGTGTGGAGAGGAGGGAGGGTGATAGAGGGTCGTTTGAGGAGGGGAGGTGATAGAGGTCGTGTGTGGAGAGGAGGGGAGGGGTGATAGAGGTCGTGTGTGGGAGAGGAGGGGAGGGGTGATAGAGGTCAAGTTTGGAGAGGAGGGGAGGTGATAGGAGGTCTGTGTGGAGAGGGAGGGGAGGGGTGATAGGAGGTCGTGTGTGGGAGAGGAGGGGGAGGGGTGATAGAGGTCGTGTGTGGAGAGGGAGGGGGAGGGGTGATAGAGGTCGTGTTTGGAGAGGAGGGAGGGGTGATAGGAGGTCGTGTGGAGAGGAGGGGGAGGGGTGATAGAGGTCGTGTGTGGAGAGGAGGGGAGGGGTGATAGGAGGTCGTGTGTGGAGAGGAGGGAGGGGTGAGAGGTCGTGGAGAGGAGGGGGAGGGGTGATAGAGGTCGTGTGGAGAGGGAGGGGAGGTGATTGAGGTCGTGTGGAGAGGAGGGGAGGGGTGATAGGAGGTCGTGGTGGAGAGGAGGGGGAGGTGATAGTGGTCGTGCTTGGAGAGGAGGGGGAGGTGATAGAGGTCGTGTGGGGAGAGGAGGGGAGGGGTGATAGAGGTCGTAGGGGAGGAGGGGGAGGGCATGAGGTCGTGTGTGGGAGAAGGGAGGGGTGATAGAGGTCGTAGGGGGAGGAGGGGAGGTGATAGAGGTCGTGTGTGGAGGATGGGGAGGAGTGATAGAGGTCGTGTGGAGGATGGGGAAGGGGTAAGAAACACTAGATAATGAAAAGCACAAGTGTAAAGAAAAATAATGTATACTTTTTTCACTGGTAGATTATGAAGTATAATGAGGTGGAGCATGAAGTATAAGGAGGGAGCATGAAGTATATGAGAGCATGAGTGTATATGAGGTGGAGCATGAAGTATATGAGGTGGAGCATGAAGTATATGAGGTGAGCATGAAGCATATGAGGAGCATGAAGTATAGAGGTGGAGCATGAAGATATGAGGTGGAGCATGAAGGAGGTGGAGCATGAGGTATATGAAGTGGACATGAAGTGAGATGAGGTGGAGCATGAAGTATAGTGAGGTGAGCATGAGTATATGAGGTGGGAGTATGAAGTATATGAGGTGGAGCATGAAGTATATGAGGTGGAGCATGAAGATATGAGGTGGGGCATGAAGCATATGAGGTGGAGCATGAGGTATATGAGGTGGAGCATGAGGTATATGAGGTGAGCATGAAGTATATGAGGTGGAGTATGAAGATATGAGGTGGAGCATGAAGTATATGAGGGGAGCATGAAGATATGAGGTGGAGCATGAAGTATATGAGGTGGAGCATGAAGCATAAGGAGGTGGAGCATGAGGTATATGAGTCAGAGCATGAGGTATATGAGGTGGAGCATGAAGTATAAGAGGTGGAGTATGAAGTGTATGAGGTAGAGTATGAAGTATATGAGGTGGGGCATGAAGTAAGGAGGTGGAGCATGAAGTATATGAGGTGGAGTATGAAGCATATGAGGTGGAGCATGAAGTATATGAGGTGGGACATGAAGTATATGAGGTGGGAGTATGAAGTATAAGGAGGTGGAGTATGAAGTATTTGAGGAGGTGAATATATATGAGGTAGAGCATGAAATATATGAGGTGGAGCATGAAGTATATGAGGGGAGCATGAAGTATATGAGGTAGAGCATGAAATATATGAGGTGGAGCATGAAGATATGAGGTGACATGAAGTGATATGAGGGAGCATAAAGTATAAGGAGGGAGCAAGGAAGTATGAGGTGGGAGCATGAAGTATATGAGAGAGGAATATATAAGGTGGAGAAGGAAGTATAGGAGGTGGAGTATGAAGTATATGAGGTGGGACATGAAGATATGAGGGTGGAGTATGAAGATATGAGGTAGATTATGAAGATAAGGAGGTGGGAGCATGAAGTATATGAGGTGGGAGTATGAAGTATATGAGGTACACATGAAGTATAAGGAGGTGGAGCATGAAGATATGAGGGAGTAAGGAAGATATGAGGGGAGCATATATATGAGGTGGAGCATGAAGTATATGAGGTGAGCATGAAGTATAAGAGGTGGGGAGTATGAAGATAATGAGGTAGAGCATGAAGTATAAGGAGGTGGAGTATGAAGTATGAGGTGAGTGAAGTATATGAGGTGAGCATGAAGTATATGAGGTGAGATGAAGTATAGTGAGGTAGAGCATGAAGAGGTGAGGTGGAGCATGAGGTATAAGGACAGAGCAGAGTATATGAGGTGAAAATATGAAGTATATGAGGTGGAGCATGAAGTATAAGAGGTGGAGCATGAAGTATAAGGTGGAGCATGAAATATATGAGGTGGAGCATGAAGTATATGAGGTGGAGCATGATGTATAATGAGGTGGAGGATAAAGTATATGAGGGGCATGAAGTATATGAAGTGGAGAATGAAGCATATGAGGTGGAGCATGAAGTATATGAGGTGGAGCATGAAGAAAGTGAGGTGAAGCTTGAAGTATATGAGGTTAAGCATGAAGCATAAGAGGTGGAGCATGCATATGAGGTGAAGCTGAAGTATATGAGGTGGAACATGAAGTATATGAGGTGGAGCATTAAGTACAATGAGGTGGAGCATAAAGTATATGAGGTACATGAATTATATGAGGTGGAGCATGAAGTATATGAGGTGGAACATGAAGTATATGAGGTGGAGCATGGTAATATAAGGTGGAGCATGAGGCATATGAAATGGAGCATAAAGTAGGTTATGAAGAAGATTACGAAGTAGATTATGGGTAGATTATTTGACAGCCCCAGCAATGTTACTGTTAGCTATGCAGATGACTTTCTTATACAGTACACACTAAAACTCATCGTGAAATACAAACCACCCTGAACCATGTACAGTCAGTCTGTGAGAACCTTGCTCTTATCATCTCCACTGAGAAAACTAAAGTATTCAACAAACAAGCTCGTAATAGCAAACGTGGTCTATCAAAGCTTAAGATACGTACCTCACCTGCCATACAACAGCTAACTATCCCCTGTACCTCACCTACCATACAACAGCTAACTATCCCCTGTACCTCACCTGCCATACAACAGCTAACTATCCCTTGTACCTCACCTGCCATACAACAGCTAACTATCCCCTGTACCTCACCTGCCATACGACAGCTAAATATCCCCTGTACCACCTGCCATACGACAGCTAACTATCCCCTGCACCACCTGCCATACAACAGCTAACTATCCTGTACCTCACCTTATACAACAGCTAACCCCATGTACTGACAGGTTAAAAACCCCATAAAGGTGTAGCGGAGTACAGCCCACATTATGACATTAATAATAGAATTGTCAAACAATCCACCTAGGCTAAATATTATATAATATCTCTGAGAGATTCCCACGCACCAGCCCTGGTTCTTCATGGCGGAAAGGCATTGACAAGCCTTCGAAAAATGCAAA
Source organism: Homarus americanus (assembly GCF_018991925.1). Taxonomy (NCBI): domain Eukaryota; kingdom Metazoa; phylum Arthropoda; class Malacostraca; order Decapoda; family Nephropidae; genus Homarus; species Homarus americanus. Next base: position 122,407 of record NW_024732224.1, read on the forward strand.
ATGAAAACCCTTAGGATTATTTATTGTCCCATGAGCACCAAAGTACTTAATTTGAGGAAAGAACCACTGTAGGTATATGCAGTGTCAGAGATAGAATAAAATGAAGTCAACCTGATGATAGTAGCCTGAGGATACATTATAAATTGAAATACAGCGCTTCCTTACCTTGGCAGACAGTTCTTCGACATCACAACACCCACGTACCCGCCTAAAACGATTGACCACACACAATCATTATCTCAACACACCACCAAAGCTCTAGAACACATACATAAGCTACAGACTGAAAATAACCATCTACTGACGGGTCTCTAAACACTGTCTGTGGGAGGCTGGAAGTGCTGTCCTTGTGACTCAACCTAACGGTAATGTAATGAGAAAGGAGCTACTATTAGTAACTGGTCATCCACTCTACAAACTGAACTATTTGCCATACTCACAGCCCTGAAACTTGTTTAAGCACTGCCACCCTGACAGTCTCGTCATCACGGCTCTTATCCGCACTACTTACTCTTGATAACCTAAACTCAGATTGTCACCTGCTTGTCCCTGAAGCCAGACACAGGGATCCCTCTGACATAGGCATCAGTCAACAATGATAGAGTTGATGCCTGAGTTAAACTCGCGTCCAACAATGACAATGTTGATTACAATCTAGGACTGTCAAACAGACCCTAAGACCTGTAATAAGAAAGAACTTGTTGATGATTTAAAGCAAGCAGGGTGCAAACAGACACTAGTCAATCCATTGTTTACCGCAATGAGATGTATCAAGTAAAACATGTATATGGAGCAAGTAACAAGATCACCAGATTACAAGATGTTGTAACCGCTAGACTAAGGTTAGGATATAAGTACCTCTGGCAGTATGTTCCTCAGGCAGATGTAAACAAGACTAAGTCTAAAGTGTGTGGCCAGACATATACACACTCAACACTACAGACTGCGAAAAATAGAACCTCAAAGAGATAGATCAAGCACACGGTGAAACAATTTCACAGCACTTTATATCTGATGACATTATAGCTGATATACTGAGGCTGTATCCACACGTCGCATCTAGTACCCAATCAAAATTCTATGTATCGACTTAAACAAACAATGTACTGGAAATACTCTGTAACATTCATTGCCATAATATCAAAATCACCCTTTGTGGCCTCTACTCTGTAATCATTACTGTACTACCGCTCACGGGATGAATATGGGGTGCAATAAACCAAATGCTGTCCACGACAAAATTTTAAATAAACAGAAATTCTCTGCAAAACATATATTCTGAGAACGACCTCAATAACACATGACCTCATACAGCTCCTTATAACACAATGGTTCTATACAGCTCCTTATAACACAATGATTCACGATACAGCTCCATATAACACAATGATTCTATACAGCTCCATATAACACAATGATTCACTGCTTCAATTGATGCTCATGGTTAACATTGTGAGGAAGAAGCCTGATGGAGTTATCGACCGTAATTACCTTCTGTACCTGAGAAAGCCAGGAAGGACCCGCAGACTAACCTAACCTAACATGACATAACACTTAAGGCAGAATATTATGTACAAAGCTGGTCATACAGTTATTATGTACACATTTGTTATGTACGCACAGTTGTTATGTACACACAGTTATTATGTACACACAATTGTTATATATACGCACAGTTGTTACCACACAGTTGTTATGTACACACTGTTATTATGTACACACATTTATTATGTACACACAGTTGTTATGTCCCGCACAGTTATTATGTACACACAGTTGTTATGTACACACAGTTACTATGTAACACACAGTTATTATGTACACACAGTTGTTATGTATGCACAGTATTATGTACACACAGTTTTATGTACACACAGTTATGTACACACAGTTGTTATGTACACACATTTATTATGTACACACAGTTGTTATGTACACAAAGTTTTATGTACACACAATTGTTATGTATACACAGCTGTTATGTACACACAGTTGTTACGTACACACAGTTGTTATGTACACACAGTTATTTAAACACAGTTGTTACGTACACACAGTTGTTATGTACACACAGTTATTTAAACACAGTTGTTATGTAAACACAGTTGTTACGCACACACAGTGTTATGTACACAGTTGTTATGTACACACAGTTATGTACACACAGTTATGTACACACAGTTGTTATGTACACACAGTTGTTACGTACACACAGTTGTTATGTACACACAGTTGTTATGTATGCACAGCTATTATGTACACACAGTGCATGTACACAGTTATGTACACACAGTTGCTATGTACACACAGTTGTGCACACACAGCTGTTATGTACACACAATTGTTATGTACACACAGCTGTTATGTACACACAGTTATTATGTACACACAGTTATTATGTACACACAGTTATGTCACACAGTTGTTATGTATGCACAGTTATTATGTACACACAGTTTTGTACACACAGTTATGTACACACAGTTGTTATGTACACACAGTTGTTACATACACACAGTTGTTATGTACACACAGTTGTTATGTACACACAGTTTTATGTACACACAGTTGTTATGTACACACAGTTGTTATGTACACACAGTTGTTATGTACACACGTTTTATGTACACACAGTTGTTACGTACACACAGTTGTTATGTACGCACAGTTATTATGTACACACAGTTGTTATGTACACACAGTTATTATGTACACACAGTTGCCATGTACACACACTTATGTACACACAGTTGATGCACACAGTTGTTATGTACAAAGTTTTTATGTACACACAGTTATGTACACACAGTTGTTATGTATACACAGTTGTTACGTACACACAGTTGTTATGTACACACAGGTGTTATGTACACAGATTATTATGTACACACAGTTATTATGTGCACACAGTTGAAAATCCATCTACACTTTAGGTAAATTCGGCTACATCTATTTTAGGTGATGATGTGCGTTCACCACACCTGAGATGGACGGTCTCTCTCACACACACACACACACACACACACACACACACACACACACACACACACACACACACACACACACAACATTCATACCCCCAAGCTCACCTATGCCCCCCTCCCCACCTGGTCTTCTCCCTAAATGCCACACAACGTAAACACCTAGAAAAAAGTGCAAAGAGGGCATGCAAGATTATTCTCTCCTTCTACTCCACATATCAAAGCGCTCAACACACACTGACCTTTCGACTCTCACTGACCATCACCACGACCTCATCTGCAAATTTGGTAAGCTTCTACACCATCCCCGACACCGCTCCCTACCATCTGAGATCTTGTCCGAGAATTGCTGTTCGACACACAACCACCAGCCAGCCCATACGTGCACAAACTGATCGCTATAAGAACAGCCCAGTCCCAACCATTGTAAAATTATCAATAACGTAATAAATCAGTGTATTCACTCCCCAGTAAACTCTACTCCTTACACTGTCACTATGTTGAAATGAACTGTAGTTTGAGCTTTTCCCCATCTAGTTTATATGTCTCATTTGTGTCCTTATGTTACTTGTATATTACTTGTAATTCGTAACCCATTCCCCAAATATGTAGCTGTATATTTTCAGCCTTCTGGCTGTAGCTCTTTCAATAAACCGTTAATTATTATTATTATTATTATTACTAACGTATGCGTCACCAGCCTGGTCGTCTTCTCTCAACTCCACCCAACAACGTCAGCTAGAGAAGGTACAGAAGAGGGCCTGCAGAATCATGCTCGGCACCAGACTACTCTGGCTACAACAACGCTCTCTCACCCTGGAAATGCCATCCCTCAGTGACCTCCACCACCAAGCACTAGTAAGGTTTGGCGGTAACTGATACGCCATCCTCGTCATCGCCACCTCCTGCCGCACCGATATCCCACCCACCTCACGCAATCCGCCACTACAACAAATTCAGCCCATAGAGCCCGCACCGATAGATATATGAATAGCACCATCCCATCTATTGTTAAAATAATAAACAACTCCTGATTTATATACTGTACAGCCCTGTAAATGTATTCAACACATATCATTATGTCTAAATCAAATGTAAGTTTGTATATTTTCAGCCACCGGCTGCAACTCTATTAATAAACCAGTTATTTATTATTATTATTATTATTATTATTATTATTATTATTATTATTATTATTATACACACACACACACACACACACACACACACACACACACACACTCTACCTCTTTACTCTTCCTGTTTCCCGGGTGACAGTTGCTGAAAGGTCTCCTGTTGTCCGTTGACGGGTCTTCCGTTGTACCTCATCAGCCTGTCCTCCCTCACCTTCTCCCTCACCTCATCTTTCACCCCTCACCCAACCAACAACAATTAGTTGAAAGGTGTTTACCATACGATGATTAGTGTAGTATTAAAAGTTCAGTTAGGTTACGTTGGTTTTAAAACACCTCTACAGCAACCTCCTCTGTTTTATGGCATTTAAGCCAGCCTAACCTAACCTAAAATAACCAACCCTAACCTCTTCCCTACCTTAACCTAACCTAACCTAACCTAACCTAACCTAACCCTAACACTGGTGCAACAACTAGCTATGGCAATGTTGTTATAGGTGATGGTGGTAGAGGCAACTGCTAGTGTATTGTACTCATACTCATCATGTTGGTAGCTAGTGTGCACCCCATACTCATCCTGAGGCAGTAGGTAGTTTGTTGTGCATCCCATACTCATCCTGTGAGCGGTAGCTAGTTTATTGTGCACCCCATAGCACAAAAAGTTACAGAGCAGAGGCGACAACAGGTGTTTATCAGACCCCAGTGGTCAGGATATTGTGGCGTTGAGTGTTACAGGTTTCCAGTACATTGTTTGTTTAGTTCAGTACATTGAAGTTGACTTAGCTACTAGAGGTCAAATGTGGATACAGCTTTAGTATATCGGCTATCTTGCCATCACAGATAAAGTTAACATTGTAATTTGTATACACAGTGATCTTGGACCTGTCCTAAGGTTCTATTTTGTTACAGTCTAAGAAGTTGTTTGTTGTCATTTTCGTGTAATATTTCAATGCGATTCTGATCTTTTAAAATGTTGTTTTCGCCTAATGTAGTATTACTGACGTAATATGTCTTAGTATACTTATTGTGGGTAAAAATATGTATAGCCTATATTAAATGCGTCCTCCAAGCGTGTATTTGCTACCAGAGGATTAACAGTTAATTCATGTATAATACTTCTGATAAACTTCCTACGTGCTTGTATGCAAATAATGAATGTATGTACCTTTATATAATTTAGCTAAATGTCTTCTCGTCAGAACGGTCAACCCAACGATTATGAATAAACCTAGAAAAATACATCATTATCAGGAGCAAATCGACAGGTTTGAAACAGCCAATCAGCTGTAACTCTTGAGAAGGGCGGGGCATCTCTCTCAGCAGAAAAAACGCACACAGTCCAAGATTGTACTCACATTGTCATTGTTGGACGCGGGTTTAGTTCAGGCATCAACACTATCATGTTGACTGATGCCTATGTGAGAGGGATCCGCGGCACCTTGATCCTGATACCCCCGTCAACAAGACATGTGCTTGTGTCTGGCTTCAGGGACAAGCGGTGACAATCTGAGTTTAGATTATCAAGAGCAAGTAGTGAGGATAAGGAGTCAGTGATGACGAGACTGTCAGTGGCAGTGTCTTCAACAAGTTTCAGGGCTGTGAGTATGGCAAATGGTTCAGTTTGTAGAGTGGATGACCAGTTACTTAGTAGCCTTTCGCTATTATATTACCGTTATGTTGAGTCACAAGGACATCACTTCCAGCCCTCCCACAGACAGTGTTAAGAGAGCCGTCAGTGTAGATGGTCTGTGTGATGTTATTATCAGTCTGTAGGTTGTGTGATGTGTTCAAGAGCCTCACTTTGGTGGTGTGTTGGAGATAAGAGATTATGTGTGGTCAGTCGTTTAGGCGGGTACGTGGGTGTTGTGATGTGAAGGGAACTGTCCGCCAGGGTGGCAGGAAGCGCTGCTGTGTCTCAGCTTTGTACACAGATGGTCTAGTCCAAACATCTTTAAATGTGTATCTGTAGTTTGGATCCATTTAGATTCACCAGTTTCATGACTCATATTCTAGCAGTTTCTAGAAGCAATGTTATCTTGGTGGGTGGGGGCATGAAGGGGAGACCACATGTGTCACATGCATAACACCATCTGTGCAAGTACCCCTACACCCACCTAACCCACCCCTACCACCCTACCTGCCCATCCAACCACCTACCCATTTATCTTACCCACCTGCCTACTACCTATCCATCCACTTCATCTATTTCACCACCACCTACCACCACCTGCCCACCACTCACCTGCCCACCACCACCCACCACCACCAGGCACCCACCCACCAGCACTCCACCACCTGCACCCACTCACCACCACCACCACCACTCACCTGCCCACCTGCCTACCCACCACCACCTACCTAGTACCCACCCACTAGTACCTGCACCTGCTCCACCACCACCACTCACCTAGTACCACCCACCTACCCACCCATCTACACCTACCCACCTGACTCACCTGACTCACCTACCTACTCACCTACCCACCATACCTAGGCACTCCACCTACCTACCACCTACCTACCTACCCACCTACCCCTTCGGAAGTGACCATTTAACGTGTCCTGTCCACCACCTGACGCGTGCCTCCCCTACCTGTGTCCACCTGCTTTTCCCTCCCTCACCTGGTCTCTGCTGTCTAGTGGCCAGCTGTCTCTCAATTAGGTCTTATATATCCATTTGTCTCAGAATTGATTATTAGTGGGTTCGGTCTGTAGTGCTGGTGTTTAGGTCTGTAGTGATGGTCTTTAGGTCTGTAGTGATGGTGTTCGGTCTATAGTGAGTGTTTCCGGTCTGTAGTGATGGTGTTTAGGTCTGTAGTGATGGTGTTTCGGTCTGTAGTGATGGTGCTTAGGTCTGTAGTGATGGTGTTTAGGGTTTGTAGGGATGGTGCTGGTCAAGATAGTGTTTCGGTCTGCAGTGATGATGTTTAGGTCTATAGTGATGGTGTTCTGGTCTGACGTCATAATGTGTGGTGGTATTGGATAACGTGTCAAAATCTGGTCTCTAAATCGTTTGTCTAGTCTCTGGTCTTTAGTATGTGTGTGTGTGTGTGTGTGTGTGTGTGTGTGTGTGTGTGTGTGTGTGTGTGTACGGCTGCCCCTGACGCGTGACCACACGCCCCAAGAAGCTAGCACGGGTGAGACCGGATACTTCTTCACCACCCCAGATGCCCTCTCCCACACACCACGCCTTCCTTCCCCACCACGCCTCAGCCTCACCACCACACCTGTGCCTCCTCCCTCCCCACCCCGCCCCTGTGTGTGTGTGTGTGTGTGTGTGTGTGTGTGTGAGTGTGTGTGTGTGGAGGAGGAAATATGGAAGGGTGAGGCAGGTGCTTGAGAAGGAGGGCGAAGACAGGCAGAAAGGAGGGAGGGAATGATGATGGAAGGAAAAAGGAGGAAGAGTGAAGGGAGGGGGGGTGGAAGGAGAGAGGAAGTGGAGGAGGGAAATAGAAAGGGAGGAATGAAGGGGAGGGGAGATGGAGGAGGAGGGAGGAGATGAGGGAGGAAAGACGGAAGGAGGGAGGAAGGAGAGAGAAAAGAAGCAAAAAAGGTGAGGATACCAAAGAGGTAGAGGATGAAAGAATAAAGAAGGGAAGAAGAGAGAGAGAGATGGGTGAAAGGAGGAAGAGGAGGAAGAAGAAGAGATGGAGGGGAGGAGGAGCAGGAGGAGTGTGAAGCCATGCCACTCACACACTTAACCGGGAAGTTCTCTGAGACTTCTACCCGACTCCTCCTCCTCCTCCTCCTCCTCCTCCTCTTTCTTCCTGACTATTTTTTTCATATGTCATTATTTACAACATCTATTATTTACTATGATCAACTTGGTCACTCATAATTAATGAACAGAGATGAACAGTTCGATAAAGTGTGTGTTCTATTGCCCTGTTTCTGTGGCCTTACACTGTCGGTTTACCTGTACAGTGAGTGTGCACAATGTCGTGCATACCTGCTTCAGTGAGTGTGTGCTAACTGTCGGTATACCTGTACAGTGTGTATATCTGTACTGTGTGTACATTGTTCGTATACCTGTATCAGAGCATTGTTCAGAGACTTGTACTGGGGGTAAAATGGTTTGTGTATGTTTGCATTGTGTGTGTGTTATTTGTTTGTACACTTAGCTGTGTGTACATGTATACTTGTATTGTGTATATTTGTCTACATTTGTATTGTGTGTATATATTGTTTAGTATACTCTGTATTGTAGGTAGGCATTGTTTGCACACCTGTACTGTGTGTGTATTAAAGATACCACAATTACAGTGTGTGTACACTGTCTGTATACCTGTACGTAGTGTGCCATTGTGGCATAATTGCAATTGTGTGTGTGACATTGTTTGCATACTCCGGTACTGTGTGTACATTGTTTGTGTATACCTGTACCGTGTGTATTACTGTCTGTATAACGGCAATTGTGTGTACATTGTGTGTATACCTGCACTGTGGGGTGTACACGTCTGTATACACCTGTACTGTGTGCATTGTTTGTATAATCTGCACTGTGTGTACATTGTCTGCACCTGAACCAGTGTGGCATGTGCATACCTGGTACTGTGTGTGTACATTGTTTGTATAATTTGCACTGTGTGTGTACATTGTTTGTATACCTGTACTGCGTGTGTACATTGGTGTGTATACTCCGCACCAGGTGCGGTTACATTGTTTGTATACCTGTACTGTCTGGTAGCACATTGTTTCAGTACCAAACGGTTCTGTGCAGGCCATTGTTTGTATACCCGGTACTGTGTGTGCAATATCAATTGCATAATTGGCATTGGGTGTACATTGTTTGCACAACCTGCATCAGGTAAAAATACGTCGTGTATACCAAAATGTGTGAAGTATCGTTCAGGCACCTGCACTGTGCATGTACATTGTTTGCATGCCCGGTATCAGCGTGGCAATATTGCCAGTATAACGAAAATGTTGTCTGTGCATTGTTTGCATAACGCGGCAATTGCGTGTACATTGTGTATAATTGCATTGGTGTGTACATTGTTTAGGCACTAGTACTGTGTGCGCATACTTTTTGCATACCTGTACTTTGTGTGTGGGTACATTGTTTGTATACCTGCAATTGTTCAGTGGTAATATTGCGCCTGTCTGTACTGTGCGTGCATGATGTTTGGTATACCTGTACCGTGCGTGTGTACATTGTTTGTATATCTGTACTGTGTGTGTACACAGGCCGTCGGTATACCTGTACCAGTGTGTACATTGTCTGCATAATTATACTGTGTGCGGTACATTGTGTGTATACCTGTAATGTGTGTGTACATTGTTATAATTTGCATTGTGTGTGTACATTGTTTGTATACCTGCACGTGCGTGTACATTGTGTGCATACCTGTACCGTGTGTACATTGTTTGCGCTAATCTGCACTGTGTGGTTATTTGTTTGTATAATTCACCGTCTGTGCAATACTGTTTGTGGCTACCTGGTACCGTGTGTGCATTGTTTGCATACCAGTACTGTGTGTGTACATTGTTTGTATACCCAGTACCGTTCAAAGGCTATTGTTTGGTATATTGTGTGTGTGCAATACTGTCGTGCTAATTTACTGTGTGTGTACATTGTTTGTATACCTGTACCGTGTGTGTGTGTACACGTTTGTATACCTGCATCAGGTGTGCACATTGTTTGTATACCTGCACTGGTGTGTGTGCACATTGCTCAGATACCCGTACCAAAAGTGCAACATTGCTCGGTATACTGCGTCGTGTGTGCGTATATTGTTTGTACACCGTACTGTGTGTGCGTACACGTTCCAGATACCTGCACTGTGTGCATTGCAAAAGTACCACCGGTGTGCGTGCATGCGGCTGCCGTATACTCCGCACTGTGTGCGTGGCTACTGGTTTGCATACCCGTACCGTGTGTGTACATTGTGTATACCTGTACCGTAAAAGGTTGATTGTTTTAGCAATTCAGCATCAAAAGAATATGTTGCAGAAACAAATGACCACTGGCAAAAAGTACACATTGTTTGCATATCTGTACTGTGGGTACATTGTTTGGTATACCCGTACTGTTCGGTGCAATATTGTTTGCATAATTGTACCACCAGTACATTGGTTTTACACTCGTACCGTGTGTGTGTACATTGTTTGTAATAATCTGCACTGTGGGTGTGTACATTGTTTGCATACCTGCGTACTGTGTGCGTGTACATTGTTTGTATACCTGCGCTCGTATGTATATTGTTTGGTATACCCAAATGGGTGTGTACATTGGTGCATACCGTATCACCGTGTGTGTACATTGTTTGCATACCTGTAAATTGTGTACATTGTTTGTATAATTCGCACTGTGCGTGTACATTGGTTTGTATACCCGTACCGCAAGTGTACATTGTCGTAAGCACGGTACCGTGTGTGTACATTGCTTGCATACCCGTACTGTGCAGGCCATTATTTGTATACCTGGTACCAAAGTGCACATTGTTTGCATAATCTCCGTACTGCGTGCCACTGTTTGCATACCCGTACCGTGTGTACATTGTTTGCATACCCGTACCGTGTGCGTACACGTTGTATAATTAAAATGTAAAATATCAGTCTGCATAATTGTACCGCCTGTGTACATTGTGTGTGGTATACACCTGCACTGCGTGTACATTGTCTGTATACCTGTACTGTGTGTACATTGTTTGTATACCCAAAATTACCAGGTACATTGTCTATACCTGCGCCTGTGTGTGTGTGTGCGATTGTCCGGTTAACGGTACCACCGGGTGTGTGTACATTGTTTGCATCTGGTACCGTGTGTGCATGATTGTCTGTATACCCGTACTGTGTGTACATTGTTCTATACCCGTACTGTGTGTGTACATTGTTTGTATAATTGGTACTGTGTGTGTACACGGTTTGTATACCTGTACTGTGTGTGTGCGTACATTGTTTGTATACCCAAAACCGTAGTACATTGTTTGCATACCTGCACCAGGTGTGCAATATCATTGTTTTAATAATTCGGTACTGTAAAAGTAATATCGTCTGCATACCCGTACCCAGGCTACCAGGTATACCTGCACCGTGTGTGTACATTGTCTGTATACCTGTACTGTGTGTGTACATTGTTTGCATACTTGTGCCTGTGTGCGTACATTGTTTGTGGTTTGCACTGTGTGTGCAATATTGTTTGTACCTGCACTGTGTGCACATTGTCTGTATACCTGGTACTGTGTGTGTACATTGTTTGTATACCTGTACTGTGTGTGTATTGTCTGTATACCTGTACTGTGTGTACATTGTCTGTATACCTGTACTGTGTGTGTACATTGTTTCAGGGCACCTGTACTGTGTGTGGCTATCGTTTGTGGTATACCTGGTACTGTGTGTGTACATTGGTTTGTAGGCTACCTGCGCTGTGTGTACATTGTTTGTATACTCAGCCAGTGTGCACATTGTTTGTATACCCGTACTGTGTGTGTACATTGCCCATACCCGGTACTGTGTGTGTAACATTGTCGCTACCTGTACCTGTGTGTGCAATACTTGTTTTACAAATTGTGTGTGTAGGATTGCTCTGTATTTAATCTTACCGTCTGTGTACATTGTTTTGGCATCTGGTACTGGTGTGTGTACATTGTTTTGCTACTCAGTACTGTGTGTGTGTTACTGTTTGCATATACCTGTACTGTGTGCGTACATTGCTTCAGACACTTAAAACGTGTGTGTACATTGTCTGTATACCTGGTACTGTGCGGCATTGTGTGTACACCATGTGTGCACATTGTTTGCATTTGTACTGTGGTGGGTATATTGTTTGTGAGTATTTCAGGGGTATATTATTTGTATACCAGGTACCGTGTGTGTGTACATTGTTTGTATACCCGTACTGTGTGTGTACATTACTTGTATACCCGGTACCGTGTGTGTGCACATCCGGTATACCGTACCGTGTGTGTGCACATTGTTTGCATACCTGGTACCGTGTGTGTACATTGTTTACACCTGGTGTACCTTCCGTGCGTACATTGTCTGCAGCACCTGCACGTCTGGTGTAACATTTTGTCGGTATAATCAGCACCGTGTGCGTGTACATTGTTTGCAATTGCAATTACCTGCGTAACATTGTGTGCATAATTGCACCGTGTGTGTGCACATCGTCTGTACACCCGTACCGTGTGTAATACTGTCGTACACCCGCACTGTGCGTGGCATACGGTTTGTACAATCACAGCACTGTGTGCAATACTGGTTTGCACAATTGGGTACCCGGGGTGTGCACATTGTTTGCATAATTGCACTGGTGCAACATTGTTTAGACACCCAGAATTAGAGCATTATTTATACCTGTATCAGGTACATTGTTCAGATATCGTACCAAAAGATGGTTTATATACCTGCATTGTCTGTAAAATATTGTCTGTATACCTGTAATGTGCATATCAGGCATACCCGGCACTGTGTAAAAACATTGTGTGCATACCCGCACGTGTGTGTACATTGGTTTGCGCGACCCGCACCGGTGCGTGTACATTGTTTTACACCTGGTACTGCGTGTGTAACATTGTCTGTATACTCTGTACTGTGTGTGTAACAAATAAGCATACCTGTACTGTGTGTACATTGTTTGTATACCTGGTACTGTGTGTGTACATTGTTTGCATACCTGCATTGTGTGTACCTTGTTTGTATACTCATAATGGTGTGTACACTGTTTGTATACCTGCATTGTGTGTACATTGTTTGTATACCTGTAACGTGTGCACATTGTTTGCATACCTGTACTGTGTACATTGTCTGTATACCTGCAATGTAATATTGCTTGGTATACCTGGTACTGTGTGTACATTGTCTGGTTAACGTACCGTGTGTGTACATTGTTTTACACCACCGTGCATACTGCCTGTACATACCCGCACGTACATTGTCTGCAGACACCAAATACCAGTGCACATTGTTTGCATAATTCACTGTGTGTGCATATTGTTTGTTATACCTGCACCGTGTGTGTGCATTGTGTGTATACCTGTACTGTGGTGTATATTGTTACAGGCGTGGTGGCATAACGTACTGTGTGTGTGCACATTGTCTGCATAACGGTACTGTGCGGCATTGTTTGCATAATTCGTACCGGCCTCGCAGTAATATTGTTTGGTATACCACTGTGTGTGTACATTGTACCGTACTGTGTGTGTAATATTGCATACCTGGTATCGTGTGTGTACATTGTTTGCACACCCGTACTGTGTGTACATTGTTTGTATACCTGTACCGTGTGCACAGTTTGCGTTCGTATATCTTGGTACTGTGTGTGTGCTGATTGTGTGTATACCTGCACTGTGTGTGCGTTACTGTTTGTATACCCGTACCGTGTACATTGTCTTGGTTAATCTGCACTGTGTGTGCACATTGCTCTGTATACCGTACTGGTTCAGTACATTAAATGTATACCTGTACTGTGTACATTGTGTGTATACCTGTACTGTGTGTGTGTGTGTAAATTGTGTGTATACCCGTACTGTGTGTACATTGTTTGCAATAATCTGTACTGTCTGTGTACATTGTTTAGAGCATTTGTACTGTGGGGAGATTATACGAGCCATTTGGTACTGTGTGTGTGTACATTGGTCTGTATACCTGTACTGTGTGTGGTACATTGTGTGTATACCTGTACTGTGTGTGTGTACATTGTTTGGTATACCTCTGTACTGTCTGTGTACATTGTCTGTATAATTTGCACTGTGTGTGTGTGCATTGTGTGTATACCTGGGTGACTGTGTGTGTGTGTGTAATATTACTGTATACCTGTACTTGTGTGTGTACATTGTTTGTATACCCAGAATTGTGTGTGTACATTGTGTGTATATCTGTACTCAGTGTACATTGGTTTGTATAATTCGTACTGTTGTGGCAGATTGTCTGTATACTCCAGGTCGCTGTGTGTGTACATTGTTTGTATACCTGCACTGTCTGCAGTACAATATTGCTTCTATACCTGTACTGTGTGTGTGCACACGTGTGTATACCTGTACTGTGTGTGTGTGGGGTTATCAGTATATCTGCACCAGCATTGCTTAATCTGTACTGGTGTGTGTATAATGTTTCATACTCTGGTACTGTGTGTGTACATTATTTGTATACCGTACTGTGTGTACATTGTGTGTATACCTGCATTGTGTGCACGTTTGTGTATACCTGTACTGTGTGTGTGTGTATTGTCAGGCACCTGTACTGTGTGTACACATTGTTTGTATACCTGTACTGTCTGTGTATTACTTGTTTGTATAATTCAGCCTGTGTGTGTACATTGTGTGTATAATTGCACTGTGTGTACATTGTGTGTATACCTGCATTGTGTGTGTACATTGTTTGTACTAATCTAAAATGTCTCAGAGGTACATTTGTTTGTATACCCACCGTGTGTGTACATTGTTTGTATAATCTGTACTGTGTGCACATTGTCTGTACATACCTGGCACCAAAATATTGTGTGGCACTGCACTGTGTGTGCGTATTGTTTGCATACCTGTAACGCCCTGTGCACATTGTCTGCATAATTGTACCGCGTGGTGTAATATCAGTAGTATACCTGCACTGTGTGTGTACAATGTCAGCACCGCATTGTGCACATTGTTTGTATACCCGTACCGGTGTGCGTACATTGTTTGTGCACCCGTACTGTGTACACAAAAAAATTGTACCGTGTGTGTGTACATTGTTTGAAAACGCAACGCGGTGTATATTGAAAGATACCCGTACTGTGTGTTATTGGTTTGTATACCTGTAACAGGTGTGTACATTGCTTGTATACCTGTACTGTTCGTGTACATTGTTCAGGAGCGAATTCGTACTGTGCAGGCTATTGTGTGTATTGCCCCAAAATGTGTGTACATCGTGCATACCTGCGTTCGTGTGCGCGTACATTGTCTGCATACCGTACCTGCGTGTGTACACATTGTTTGTATACCTGTACCGGTGTGTGTACATTGGTTTGTATGCCTGCACGTGTACACGTCTGTATACCTGTACTGTCTGTGTACATTGTGGGTATACCTGTACCAGTGTGTGTACATTGTTGTATACTGCACTGTGGGGGCGTGTGTGTACATTGTTTGCATACCAGCCAGGTGTGTACATTGCCTGCATACCTGCACTGTGTGTGGCATATCAGTATACCTGTACTGTGTGTGCACATTGTTTGGTATACCTGGTACTGTGTGTGTACAATTGTTTGCATACCAGGCCTGTTCGTGGGTAATATTGTGTGGTTCAATACCGTGTGTGGTACATTGCTTCAGAAGCTACCTGCGTACCGTGCGGCATTGTCTGTATACCCGTACCGTGCGTGTACATTGTTTGTATACCTGTACGTTCAGCACATTGTTTGTATACCTGGTGTACTGTGTGTGTGTACATTAGGCAAAATTGTACTGTGTGTGTACATTGTGTATACCAGGTGTATATTGTTTGTACATCTGGTACTGTTCAGTACATTGTTTAGGAGCATCTGTATCGGGGTACATTGCTTTACACCGTACTGTGTGTACATTAAAGCACTGCATTGTGTGTGTACATTAGTATACCTGTACCGTGTGTGTACATTGTTTGTATACCGTGCCTGTCTGTGCACATTGTCTGCATACCTGTACTGTGTGTGCATACGCGTATACCTGGCACGCTGTGTGTAATACTGTTTACATAATTGCACTGTGTGTGTAACATTGTTTGTGTATAATTCGTACTGTGTGTGTGATTGTTTGTACACCTGTACTGTGTGTGTACATTGTGTGTAATACCTGGTACTGTGTGACATTGTTTGTATACCCGTACTGTGTGTACATTGTATACCTGTACCAAAAGGTTATTGTTTGGTATACCTGGTACCAGTGTGTACACATTGTTTGTATACCTGTACTGTCTGTGCAATATTGTTTGTATACCAAGCTATGTGTGTATATTGTGTGGCATACTTGTACTGTGTGTGTGTACATTGTGTGTACATTCAATGTGTGTATGCATTGTCTGTATAATTCAAATTGTAGTGTGTACATTGTTTGTATACCTGTACTGTGTGGTACATTGTTTGTATACCTGTACTGTGTGTGTACATTGTCTGTGATACCCGGTACTGTCTGTGTACATTGTGTGGTGTACTGGTGTACTGTGTGTGTACATTGTTTGTATATCTGTACTGTGTGTGTACATTGT
>NW_024732225.1:0-5386 GCF_018991925.1 Homarus americanus
GACCTCACACCCCGTTTCATGGCACTGAAAGGGTGCCGGTCCCTCACACCCCGATTCATGACACTGAAGGGGTGCCCGGCCCTCACACCCCGGGTCATGGCACTGAAGGGGTGCACGGCCCTCACACCCCAGGTCATGGACCTAAAGGGGTGCCCAGCCGTCACACCCCGGGTCAGTGTGGTGGAGGGGTGCCCGTCCCTCACACCCAGGGTCATGGCACTGCAGGGGTGCCTGGCCCTCACACCCCGGGTCATGGTGCTGAAGGGATGCCCGGCTTTCACACCCCGATTCATGGCACTGAAAAGGTCCCCGACCCTCAAAACCCGGGTCATGGCACTGCAGGGGTGCCTGGCCCTCACACCCCGGGTCATGTCATTGAAGGTGTGCCTGAACCTCACACCCCGGTTCATGGTGCTGGAGCTGTGCCCGAACCTCACACCCCGGGTCATGTCATTGAAGGTGTGCCCAAACCTCACACCCCGGGTTATGGTGCTGATGGGGTGCCCGGCCCTCACACCCCGGTTCTTGGCACTGAAATCGAGCCCTGCCCTAACACAGTGGATCATGGTGCTGAAGGGGTGCCCGGCCCTCACACCCGGGGTCATGGCACTAAAGGTGCCCTAACCTCACACCCCCGGTCATGGTGCTGGAGGTGTTCAACTCACACCCGGGTCATAGTCACTGAAAGGGTGTCCGCCCTCAAACCCCCGGGTCATGTCATTGATGTGCCTGCTCACACTCCCGGGTCATGGTACTGAAAGGGTTCCCGGCCCTCACACCAAGTCATGCTGGAGGGTTCGCTCACACCCCGGTCATGACACTGAAGGGTTTCCCGGCCCTCATCCCGGGTTATGTCAATGAAGCGGTGCCCAGCTCTCACACCCCCGGTGATTTCACTGAAGGGGTGCCTGGCCCTTACACCCCGGGTCATGGTACTGAAGGGGTGCCCCGCCCTCTCACCCCGGGTCATGGTGCTAATGGGGTGCCTGGCCCTTACACCCCGGGTCATGTGAAGAGGTGCCCGGCCCTCACACTCCGGTTCATAACACTGTAGGGGTGCCCTGCCCCCACACCCTGGCTCATGTCACTTATGGGGTGCCAGGCGCTCACACCCCGGGTCATGGTGCTGGAGGGGTGCCGGCCCTGACACCCCGGGTCAAGTGAAGGGGTGCCCGGACCACACACCCTTTTTCAAAGCACTGTATGGGTGCCTGGCACTCACACCCCGGGTCATGGCACTGAAGGGGTGCCTGGCCCTCACACCCCGGGTCATGGTGCTGAAGGGGTTCCCGGCTTTCCCACCCCGATTCATGGCACTGAAGGGGTGCCCGGCCCTCACACCTCGGGTCATGGTGCCTGAGGGGTTCCCGGCCTTCACACCCCGGGTCATGGGGTTGAAGCGGTTCCCGGCCATCACACCGCGGGTCATGGTGCTGATGGGGTGCCCGGCCCTCACACCCCGATTGTTGGCACTGAAATCGAGCCCGGCCCTAACACTCAGGGTAATGGTGCTGAAGGGATGCCCGGCCCTCACACCCCGATTCATTTCACTGAAGTGGTGCCGGACCCTCACACCCCGGGTCATGTGAAGGGGTGCCCGGCCCTCACACCCCAGTTCGCAGCACTGTAGGGGTGCCCGGACCTCACACCCCGTTTCATGGCACTGAAAGGGTGCCCGGCCATCACACCCCGGTTCTTGACACTGAAGGGGTGCCCGGCCCTCACACCCCGGGTCATGGCACTGAAGGGGTGCACGGCCCTCACACCCCAGGTCATGGACCTAAAGGGGTGCCCAGCCCTCACACCACAGGTCATGGGGTTGAAACGGTTCCCGGCCCTCACACCCGGGGTCATGGTGCTGGAGGGGTGCCCGTCCCTCACACCCCCGGTCATGGCACTGCAGGGGTGCCTGGCCCTCACACCCCGGGTCATGGTGCTGAAGGGATGCTAGGCTTTCACACCCGGATTCATGGCACTGAAAAGGTCCCCGACCCTCAAACTCAGGGTGATGGTGTCTGAGGGGTGCCCGGCCCTCACACCCCGGGTCATGTCTCTAAAGGGTGCCCGGTCCTCACACCCCGGGTCATGTCATTGAAGGTGTGCCCGAACTTCACACCCCGGATCATGGTGCTCGAGGTGTGCCCGAACCTCGCACCCCAGGTTATGGTGCTGTTGGGGTGCCCGGCACTCACACTCCGGTTATTGGCACTGAAATCGAGCCCGGCCCTAACACCCTGGATAATGGTGCTGAAGGGGTACCCGGCCCTCTCACCCCGGGTCATGGCACTGAAGGTGTGCCCGAACCTCACACCCCGGGTCATGGTGCTGGAGGTGTGCCCGAATCTCACACCCCCGGTCATGTCACTGAAAGGGTGTCCGGCCCTCAACCCAGGTCGCTGTCTGAAAGTGCCAACCCTCACACCCGGGTCGCCGGCACTGAAGGGTTCCCCATTTACAGGTCGCGGTGGCACGGAGGGTGCCAGCCCTGTTTTACCCGGGTCAAGTGAAGGGGTGCCCTGACCACACACCCTTTTTCAAAGCTCTGTATGGGTGCCTGGCACTCACACCCCGGGTCATGGCATTGAAGGGGTGCCTGGCCCTCACACCCCGGGTCATGGTGCTGAAGGGGTTCCCGGCTTTCACACCCCGATTCATGGCACTGAAGGGGTGCCCGGCCCTCACACCTCGGGTCATGGTGCCTGAGGGGAGCCCGGCCCTCACACCCCGGGTCATAGGGTTGACGCGGTTCCTGGCAGTCACACCCCGGGTCATGGTGCTGATGGGGTGACCGGCCCTCACACCCCGATTCTTAGCACTGAAATCGAGCCCGGCCCTAACACTGTGGGTAATGGTGCTGAAGGGGTGCCTGGCACTCACACCCCGGCTCATGGCACTGAAGGGGTGTCCGGCCCTGACGCACTGGGTCATGTCACTGAAGGGGTACCCGGCCTTCACACCCCGGGTCATGGCACTGAAGCAGTGCCCGGCCGTCACACCCCTGGCCATGGCACTGAAGGTATGCCCGGCCCTCACACCCCTGGTCATAGAGCTAAACGAGTGCCCAGCCCTCACCCCCCGGGTCATGGCACTGAAGGAGGGACCGGCCCTCACACCCCGGGTCATGGCACTGAAGGAGGGACAGGCCCTCACACCCCGGGTCATTGCACTGAAGGTATGCCAGGCCCTCACACCCGTGGTCATAGAGCTAAACGAGTGCCCGGCCCTCACCCCCCGGGTCATATCATTGAAGGGGTGCCCGTCCCTCACACCCAGGGTCATATGACTGAAAAAATGCCCGGCCCTCACACCCCGGGTCATAGCTCTGAAGGCGTGCCCGGCCCTCATACCCCGGTCATGGCACTGAAAAGGTACCCGGCCCTCACACCCCGTGTCAGTGAAGGGGTGCCCGGCCCTCACACTCTGGTTCATAGCTCTGTATGTGTGCCCGGCCCTCACACCCCGTTTCATGGCACTAAAGGGGTGCCCGGCCCTCACATCCCGGCTCATGGCACTGAAGGGTTGCCCGGCCCTGACGCCCAGGGTCATGTCACTGAAGGGGTGCCCGGCCCTCACACACCCCTGTTTGTAGCTGAAGGGTGACCGGCCTCCTAACCCGGTTCACAGCACTGTAGGGGTGCCCGGCTTTCACACCCTGTTTCATCGCACTGAAAGGGTGCCCGACCCTCACACCCCGTTGCATGACACTGAAAGGGTGCCCGGCCCTCACACCCCGGGTCATGGCACTGAAAGGGTGAACGGCCCTCACACCCCGGGTCAGGGACCTAAAGGGGTGCCCGGCCCTCACACACAGTCCTTGGGGTTGTGCAGCCCTCACCTGGAATTTTCATGGTGCTGGAGGGTGCCGGCAAGTGCAGGTCATGTGTCACTGAAGGGGTGCCCGGCCCTCACACCCCGGGTCACGGCACTGAAGGGGTGCCTGGCCCTCACACCCTGGGTCATGGTGCTGAAGGGGTGCCCGGCTTTCACACCCCGATTCATGGCACTGAAAGGGTCCCCGGCCCTCACACCCCGGGTCATGGCACTTAAAGGGTGCACGGCCCTCACACCCCGGGTCATGGACCTAAAGGGGTGTCCGGCCCTCACACCACGGATCATGGGGTTGAAGCGGATCCCGGCCCTTACACCCCGGGTCATGGTGCTGGAGGGGTGCCCGGCCCTCACACCCCGGTTCATGTCACTGAAGGGGTGCCCGGCCCTCACACCCCGGGTCATGGCACTGAAGGGGTGCCCGGCTTTCACACTCCGATTCCTGGCACTGAAGGGGTGCCCGGCCCTCACACCTCGGGTCATGGTGCCTGAGGGGTGCCCGGCCCTCACACCCCGGGTCATGGGGTTGAAGTGGTTCCCTGCCATCACACCCAGGGTCATGTTGCTGATGGGGTTCCCGACCCTCACACCCCGATTCTTGGCACTGAAATCGAGCCCGGCCCTAACACTCTGGGTAATGGTGCTAAAGGGGTGCCCGGCCCTCACACCCGGATTCATTTCACTGAAGTGGTGCCGGACCGTCACACCCGGGGTCCTGTGAAGGGGTGCCCGGCCCTCACACCCCAGTTCGCAGCACTGTAGGGGTGCCCGGACCTCACACCCCGTTTCATGGCACTGAAAGGGTGACGGGCCCTCACACCCCGATTCATGACACTGAAGGGGTGCCCGGCCCTCACACCCCGGGTCATGGCACTGAAGGGGTGCACGGCCCTCACACCCCAGGTCATGGACCTAAAGGGGTGCCCAGCCCTCCCACCACGGGTCATGGGGTTGAACCGGTTCCCGGCCCTCACACCCCGGGTCATGGTGGTGGAGGGGTGCCCGTCCCTCACACCCAGGGTCATGGTACTGCAGGGGTGCCTGGCCCTCACACCCCGGGTCATGGTGCTGAAGGGATGCTCGGCTTTCACACCCCGATTCATGGCACTGAAAAGGTCCCCGACCCTCAAACCCCGGGTCATGGTGTCTGAGGGGTGCCCGGCCCTAACACCATAGGTCATGTAACTAAAGGGGTGCCCGGCCCTCACACCCCGGGTCATGTCATTGAAGGTGTGCCGGAACCTCACACCCCGAGTCATGGTGCTGGAGGTGTGCCCGAACCTCACACCCCGGGTTATGGTGCTGTTGGGGTGCCCGGCCCTCACACCCCGGTTCTTGGCACTGAAATCGAGCCCGGCCCTAACACCCTGGATCATTGTGCTGAAGGGGTGCCCGGCCCTCACACCCCGTTTATGGCACTGAAGGTGTGCCCGAACCTCACACCCCGGGTCATGGTGCTGGAGGTGTGCCCGAACCTCACACCCCGGGTCATGTCACTGAAAGGGTGTCCGGCCCTCAAACCCCAGGTCATGTCATTGAAGGGGTGCCTGGCCCTCAC
>NW_024732226.1:0-27561 GCF_018991925.1 Homarus americanus
AGTCTGTTGCACTCCTCTTCTATAAGTTGGAGTGCGTGTTGCGTGTTGGCTAGTCTGTTCGATCCTCTTACTATAAGCTGTAAGTCGTCTGCATAGCATAGGAGCTTGGCTGTTTGTCTGAAAGGAAGTTTGACTAGATTTTCCATCAGGACATTGAACAGCATTGGACTGAGGATGCCTCCTTGTGGGGTTCCGTTTTCATGGACCCTGTAGCTTGAGGTTGCTCCCTGAAAGCGTACTCGTGCTTCTCTCTGTGTGAGGTAGTTCTGGATCCACCCCAGCAACCTTCCTTTGACGCCTTTTTTAGCGAGCGTAGTTGTAATGGCCAAAGGATTTGCTAGTTCGAAGGCTTTCTCCAGGTCGAGGAAGACCACCAGAGCTGGTTTGTTGTCCACTATGCTGAGTATCTCGGCGATGTTGTTGCCTGTGCCGGTGTTCTCGGTGTAAGCAAAGATGTGAGGGTGTGGGCTGCCTACTTTCCACTTGAGTCGGTTGAGAGCCATTCTTTCTCCGGTCTTCGCTATGCAGCTGAGAAGGGAGATGGGCCTCGGCTTGTCTGGTTCTCTGGGCTTCGGAATGGGCTGTATATCTGCCTTCTTCCATTCCGGTGGGAGTCTTTGTGCTGTCCATGAAGCATTGATGGCTTGCAGCAGAGCCTCGTGTCCGGCTGTACCGGCATGAGAAAGCATGGAGTAGGTTATCCTGTCGGCCCCTGGAGCTGTATCCTTGCTTCGTTTTAGCGACTTCTGGAGTTCTTGCTGGTTGAATGGTCTGTCAGTGTCATCTTCACTGTTGCAGGCCTCTTCGATCATCTGGAGTCTGACCTGTCGCAGACGCCGTTGTGTCTCCTCCGCCTGTCTCGGGAGGTTCTTCGTTGCTGCTCGGTCAGAGAACAGTTTTGCAAGTCTCTCGGCTTCCTCTTCTGGGTTGGGATGAGTTGGTGGTGGTGGTGTCGCCTTCCCAGATGCCCTTCGGATCTGGGCCCACATCTTGCCAAGGGAGGTGTGCTCGTTCAGTTCGGAGCACCACTTGAGCCAGCTTACGTTTTTAATTTCTTCCTTCTCTTCCCTGGTATCCTTGACTATGACTTGCAGGAGATGTCTGTTTGTTGCCGTGGGATGTCTCCTGTAGTTTCTTCGGGCCATGTTCACTCTGTGGTTGAGTTCTTTCACCCTGGGACAGTAGTACCAGTAATCATTGTACTGTCTTGATGGGGGTTTTGTTTTTGGGATAGCCTCTTCTGCCGCTAGGTGAAACGCCTCGACCAATTGGTGGTGGAGGGTTGTCTCATCCGCGGGTGCTGCGCCGGCCGGCTGTGATTTTTCGCGCCACTTAGCCAGGTGTTTCTTGAAGAGTCCCCAGTCTGCCTTTTGAGTGTTGTATCTCCATCTCGGGGGGGGTGGAGTGGGGAGTTTGTTCACCTTCAGCGTTGTTAGGGTGGCGAAGTGGTCACTGGTCAGCGTGGGGTGTATCTGCCAGGAGGCCGAAGGCTGTAGTGCACTGGAGACGAAGGTTAGATCTAGCCTTCCTCCCCTAGTGTGGGTGGGCTCTCCGGTGTTCAGGAGGCAGATCTCGGGTGTATCTTGAAAGGTGGTGTATAGGTGTAGGCCGTGTTCATTTGTGGGGCTTGCCGAGCTTAGGAAGGGATGATGTGCGTTGAAATCCCCTCCTATGAGTGTGGCGTGGTCAGCGGCCGAAGCAAATAATTGAGTAACCTCCAGTGAGCCCCTTGGGTTCTTGTAGATGTTGTGAACAGTTAATTCCCGTTCTTGGAGGGTTACTTTGACGGCCTGTGTCTCGATGTTTTCCCCACATGGAAATTGCTGCGTGACATCGGCGGAGGGTATGCTTGACTTGACCAAGATCATACATCCTCTTGTTGACGCCTGCGTGAAATACCTCCTGTATGTCTTGTAACCGCTGAATTTGAAACAGTGGTGTTCTTGTAGAAGTGTTTCTTGTAGGAGTATGATGTCAAGCTTGTCCTTGGCTGCTGCTTCTTGTAGGAGGTGTTTCTTGTTTTTGATGCCCTGAGCATTCCATGTTAGGATGTTCAGGGTGCTGACGTTTTCCACCACTGTTTCATCGGGGACTTCTGGTGGTCCTCGATGGAGATGTCCAAGTTCGATTCCAACTGAATCAGGTCCATGTCGTCGTGTTCTGTGGTTTTTGCCTTCTGGGCCGTGGTTCGGTTCAGGGGAGTTGAAACGTCCAGTTTCTTTCTGGGAGCTGTCGGTATCTTGGGAGCTGTCGGTGTCTTGGGTTCTCTGGTGGCCTTCTTCGGTGTAGAGTGTACCTCGGCTGTTACTCGTGTGCGGACCGGAGTGGCTTCCTCCACTGAGGTGGCTGGAGCTGTGGCGACTTGCCCGAGGACGCTCCCCATGAGTATTTGGGGCTGTGTGGGTTGGATCTTGTGGCCCAGTAGTCCGGCTAGGCCCTCCGCGAAGGTCGTCAGTACATTGGCTAGGTCTGATATGTGTATCATTCCTTCTGGTGCCTTGGTGTGTGCTTCTTTTGTCTTTCTCGTGGTTGTCGTTCTCTGCTGCTTGGGTGGCTGAGGTGTGGCTGTAGTGAGGCCAGGAAACTGGGCTGCACTTTGGGTGTTGACTGGCTGAGGAGGTTGTCTTTGTTGTTTGGGCCTTTGGGTTCCCCCCACGAAGGTACTTGGTGGGGCTGGTGTGTAGGCGGTGGGGGCCGGTCTTGCTGCTGGTCGGTTTGCCTGGACCCTCTTTGTTCTCTCGGAGCATCCAGGATTCCAGGCGTGGTGTTTGCCCCCGCAGTTGGCACACTTGGGGGCAATTTTTCCCCCATTTTTCAGTTTGGTGAGGCAGGACTGTGTGCCGTGCTTCTGTGCGCAGACTGCGCAGATTTCCCTGTACGTGCACCTTGTCTGATGGTGCCCGTATTTCTGGCATCTGAAGCATCGCAGGGGCTCTGGGACGAAGGGCCTCACTTCGTAGATCCCCCAGGTTTTGAGGTCTATGGTGCTGGGGTGTGAGCCGTAGTGCGTTATGAGGACTTGTTTCGTGGTGGCCGTCTTGTCGGACAGGGGAGAGCATCTCTCGGCTTTTAGGATCTTCGGGTGGTTCTCCAGGGGTTCGAGAGGTAGTTCCTTTGGGTACCGGAGGACTACCGACTTCATCAGTTTCTGGGCGGGGTCTAGCTTGGTTGAAGTAATGGTGGTGGTGTTTTGTAGGTAAGTGTCGAGGGTGGTGGCGGAGTTCTTGTCTTTGGGGTGAGCGATCATCTCCCCCTTTAGGTTGGGCCGCACTGAGAACTTGGCCAGTGGGTTTTGCTTTTCCATCTCTGTGACGGCGGCATATGTTGTTTTTGCGTCCGTTTTCGTGATCCGGAATTTTGGCAGTGTCGTTGGAGGTGAGCTGGTGGTGGTGATGGGTGCCTTGGGGGCTGCTTGACGGCAATCGTTTCCCGAAAAGGCACGTCGGCGTTTCTTATTTTCTACCTTCGTCCAGTTGTCCTCAGTAGCGGTAGCAGTGGTGGTGGTGGTGGAGGTGGTGGTGGTGGTGGAGTTGTTGGAGGTGGTGGCAGAGTTCCTACTTTTCAGGGCTTCGTTGAAGGCGCGTAACTGGTCTGCTTTCTCTGTGCGAAGCCTGTCGTGGTTCGGGTCGTCAGGTTGGCGGTTCA
The DNA here is from genome assembly GCF_018991925.1 of Homarus americanus. Classification (NCBI taxonomy): domain Eukaryota; kingdom Metazoa; phylum Arthropoda; class Malacostraca; order Decapoda; family Nephropidae; genus Homarus; species Homarus americanus. The sequence continues at coordinate 3,646 of NW_024732226.1, forward strand.
GGCGGGGATCGCGGCCCGGCAGGCGGGCGGGCTTATATACAGACATTCTCCACCTCAGTGGCCACCTCATTGGCCACGAGTGCCGCATGCGTCATCCGCAAGCTACGCCCCACCTCCAAGAGGGAGGGACGGCCTTGGATGAACGATACTACCGCTGCGTCCACAGCACGCCACCTACTCCCACCAAACCGTGGGCGAAGCCACACCAGGACCACCTGTAGTAGCAACCACAACAACATGACTGGACGAGGCAAAGGAGGCAAGGGACTTGGAAAGGGTGGCGCCAAGCGTCATCGTAAGGTGCTTCGTGACAACATCCAGGGTATCACCAAGCCCGCCATTCGTCGTCTAGCTCGGCGTGGAGGTGTTAAACGTATATCCGGCCTTATCTACGAGGAGACCCGCGGCGTCCTCAAGGTGTTTCTGGAGAACGTCATCCGTGACGCCGTCACCTACACCGAGCACGCAAAAAGGAAGGCCGTCACCGCCATGGATGTGGTGTATGCCCTGAAACGGCAGGGCCGCACCCTTTATGGTTTTGGTGGTTAATCAACCTGATGGACGGGCGCACACCACCACCACCACCACGACAAACAAATATACGGACCTAATTTTAGGTCCACATTTAAATCGCTAAAGAGTTGGTTAGACACTGAGTAAATCGTTGAAAATATATCCAATCACATGATCCTCTCTAATTCTGGACTTGTGGTATGAGTATAGGTTGTGTGTGAACGTGTTGGAACCACTTCCTAATAATTGTCAGTCAGTCAGTCAACATTCACCTAACCTCCAGGTACCTCACCTAACTTCCTGTAGCGTCAACGAACCTCACGAAATGTAACCCAATGTAGTTTATAATCTATCCTAACATGACATAACATAACCACGCACTATATTACTTCGGTAAGAGTAATGAGTTTTAATACACAAAGTTGCACAAAGTTGCAGTTATCATTCATTCATACATACATACATACATACATACATACATACATACATACATACATACATACATGCTAGTGGCAGGGGGGGATTGAAGTGAATTTTAGGAGGATAGAATAGGTGCAGTGGCTAAACAGCGCTTGCGTGAGGGACTTTAAGCAGCAACTCGCCTGGATGCGGCAGGATAGAGTCAGGTCAAGCGTCCGGTGCATGTTGGGTTCCGCCATGGTTTCTCAGTGTTTGGTCGGCTTGATTGTGTGTGTTGTTTTCTTGTTTGGAGGAAATGTCTTGGTATTCTTCTTCTTAGCTTGAAGTTGATTTTCTTCTAACTCTTCTCCTCTTGTTGTTCGTCTTCCTCGTGTCTGCTATCATTCTGTAAAGACTCTCTATATGTATGTAGGTATGAGTGAGTAACAGTTGCCGGTTACAGTGATACTTCATATTCGCTGGTGTTGTACTGTATGGCTTAGGTATTTCTTAATATACAAACGGCACCGTTAGGGGATTGAGGTATTTAAAAACCAGCCTGCATTACTTATATATAGAAATAAATAATGTGGCTTGGACAATAATGACGACTACTCTCTCCTACCTTCCCCAAACAAGGGCTTTTCGAAAGTATACATTGGACACAAATGACTTAGTACATCATAAATTGGTGGTTTAACAAAAGCCCTCATTAGAGAAAGGTGAAGGAGCACACAGTGAACATACAGATTAATGTTTGCACGCGTAGATCATGTAAGGTGAGATGTTGAACACCAGACACGTAGTGTAGTAACTCCCTCACAGATGGCGTTATGAGGGGCCTGATGATGTAGCAGTTACCTCACAGATGGTGTTATGAGGAAATTCACATGATGATGCTGTAGCAAAACATTCACTACGTGTTGTCGTAGCATCTTGGGGACACCACGTGGTCGACATGACTCACTCATTCAAGTGGGTGAGGTGTGGTCCCAGGCCTCTCTATCGTGGAGTCTCAGGGGAAGTATAACTGGGTACCTGGGACCTCACTGTGTGAAGGTGGTTAGCTAGCTTGGGTAAGACTCAACTGCCGAGGTTGTTTTTCACTGAGTTAAGCACTGTTCACCACTATTCATCACTGGTTCCATTCCTTGGCCAAATGAGATAGTACCTTATGGCAAGAACTTGTTGATAGTCCGCTGGGGAGGAGGGTTCAGGGGAGTGAGTTGGTATGGGCCAACATATAAATAATAATAATAATAATAATAATAATTAACGGTTTATTGAAAGAGCTTGGCAGCCAGAAGACTGAAAATATACAGTTACATATTTGGGGAATGGGTTACGAATTACAAATAATATACAAGTAACATGAGTGACACAAATAAGACATATAATAACTAGCTGGGGAAAAGCTCAAACTACAGTTCATTTCAACATAGTGACAGTGCAAGGAGTAGTGTTTACTGGGAGTGAGTACACTGATTTATTACAAGTTATCGATAATTTTTACAATGGTTGGGACTGGGCTGTTCTTATAGCGATCAGTTCGTGCACGTATGGGCTGGGCTGGATGCGGTTGTGGTGTCAAAGAGCAATTCTCGGACTAGGGATCTCAGGTGGTAGTAGGAGCCGGTGTCGGGGATGGTGTAGAAGCTTCTTACCAAATTTGCAGATGAGGTCGTGGTGATGGTCAGTGAGAGTCTAAAGGGTCAGTGTGTTGAGCGCTTCTTGATATGTGGAGTAGGAAGGGTAGAGAATAATCTTGCATGGCCTCTTTTGCACTTTTTCGAGGTGTTTACGTTGTGTGGCATTTAGGGAGGAAGACCAGGTGGAGGAGGCATAGGTGAGCTTGGGAAGTATGAATGTTGTGTAAACACTGAGGAGCTCGTGTGCAGGACCACCGAGGGACTTGAGTCGGCGTAGGAGGTGGAGACGGAAACTGGAGGATTTGATAACTTCACTGACGTGTGGTTTCTAATTTAGTTTGTTGTCTATATGTATGTGTGTGTGTGTGTGTGTGTGTGTGTGTGTGTGTGTGTGTGTGTGTGTATACTACTGTACTTTTTAGATCCTCCTACGCAACCTAACCTATTATAGTTAAGTATAGTAGGCTATACACTATTTTGTTAGTATGTGTTATAAAATGAAATTGCATGTTATTATTATTAATATTATTATTATTAATATTATTATTATTATTATTATTATTATTATTAGTAGTAGTAGTAGTATATTATTATTATTATTGTTATTATTATTACATGCTAATATAATACTAAGTTGCCCGCCAGATTTCCTCAGAGATGGGAGGAGCACATTGGCGGCGGTGTTGTTTATACTCCGCCCGATTACTGATTCCTATTCACCGAGCCAGAGCTGGCGGGCGGCGTGTTATGTGCCACGTTTTGTTTCCCATTGGGCGTACCGCTCAGCTGGGGAGTAGGAGATTTCATAAAAAGAAAGTTTGAGTGGAGAGCACACCTTTTCCTTCACATACAGTTATCTTAGACCATCTACTAGTATAATAGTTTGCACAAAAATACTCTACACTCTTTCTAGGTTGTTGCTATTTTTTTTTTTTTTTTTTTTGACTTCTCATCAGATTGTGCATTCAACTAATATACACTATTAGTGTGTTTATTATTATGTTTTATAGTATTATTTCGTATAATATTGGGTAACACAATTAGAGTCACTAGTATAGTATATTATTGGGGTTTATAGCAGTTTGTGGTCTAATAGTATCATGCTTTATGAGTGGTGTTCTATGTAGTGATGATTAGGCAATAAAATATGCTTTGGGGGTTTATAGCAGTTTTTGTGGTCTACTAGTATCATGCTTTATGGGTGGTGTTCTATGTAGTGATGATTAGGCCATAAAATATGCTTTTGGTTTATTGCTAACAAAATATACTTTGCTCTACCGCTGTAGTGCAAAACATGGTGAAACTTACATACACCGTTAATAAAGTATTGATGGAAGAAGAAGAAGAAGAAGAAGAAGAAGAAGAAGAAGAAGAAGAAGAAGAAGAAGAAGAAGAAGAAGAAGAAGAAGAAGAAGAAGAAGAAGAAGAAGAAGAAGAAGAAGAAGAAGAAGAAGAAGAAGTAAGAGGAAGAATTGTGGAGGGAATGAACAGTGAGACAATGTAAAGCCTCCGGGATGGCGGCAGCGTTTCTGTTATTAATATATAATAAGACAATAGGAAAATATGTTGTTGTCTCTACCTGTATTATTACCTTTGCGATAGCATGGTTCAATTTGGGGAGGACATAGGAAGGAGCAGGAGGTTAGGAAGGGATTTGTAGTGGGAGAGATAGTGTCTGTGATCCTCGGGTCACCACTCCTCGGATTGTGTCAGTTCAAGTTTAGAAGCTCCAACAACTTTCCCTGAATACGAATTGGCAACCTTTCGATTTACAACAGGTACCTACTTACTGCTACAGTAGGTAGGTGAACAGGGACCAAGGGGGCTAGGAAGAGTGTCCAAACAACTTGCTCCTGCCTGCCTGTGTGATGTAGTCGTGGCAAGAATTAGGTTAGGATACAGACACATCTGGCTAGTTAGTAACGCTGTACCCATAAAGGAACACTCAGCATGTAAACTTGGTGATACACCTTTAAAGCACTACTATATTATTGAATGGGACACTGTCAAAGACTTCAGGCCACCTCACTTATTGTATCTTGAACTATGTCATTACTTCATTGAGGACATTACATTCTTGCTCTTTATCCCAAATTGGCTAGCCCACACTGGTAAATGTGTACTGTACTGTCAATGAATCTGATGTATTTCTTTGTGTAACGATGGGGCTTCTTGACACCACCACCGGTGGCTGGGGCGGACTTGCGAGCTGCCTTGGTGGCAAAGCTGCTTCCGTGGTGAGCGACCTCATTATATTGTGTCTGCTCTTCGTCCTGTGCCTGAGATACTCGAGTTGCGGCTTGAAGGTGAGTTTCTGGTCAAACCAGATTCCAAGACACTGGTGGGCGTTGGTCCAGACTACCGGCGTGTTTTGTATGGAGAGCGTCTTGTCTGGTGTGTCTGTGCAGATGGCCATCGCTTTCGACTTGGCTGGATTTATCTTGAGTCCAAGTCTGTTGCACTCCTCTTCTATAAGTTGGAGTGCGTGTTGCGTGTTGGCTAGTCTGTTCGATCCTCTTACTATAAGCTGTAAGTCGTCTGCATAGCATAGGAGCTTGGCTGTTTGTCTGAAGGGAAGTTTGACTAGATTTTCCATCAGGACGTTGAACAGCATTGGACTGAGGATGCCTCCTTGTGGGGTTCCGTTTTCGTGGACCCTGTAGCTTGAGGTTGCTCCCTGAAAGCGTACTCGTGCTTCTCTCTGTGTGAGGTAGTTCTGGATCCACCCCAGCAACCTTCCTTTGACGCCTTTTTTAGCGAGCGTAGTTGTAATGGCCAAAGGATTTGCTAGTTCGAAGGCTTTCTCCAGGTCGAGGAAGACCACCAGAGCTGGTTTGTTGTCCACTGTGCTGAGTATCTCGGCGATGTTGTTGCCTGTGCCGGTGTTCTCGGTGTAAGCAAAGATGTGGAGGGTGTGGGCTGCCTACTTTCCACTTGAGTCGGTTGAGAGCCATTCTTTCTCCGGTCTTCGCTATGCAGCTGAGAAGGGAGATGGGCCTCGGCTTGTCTGGTTCTCTGGGCTTCGGAATGGGCTGTATATCTGCCTTCTTCCATTCCGGTGGGAGTCTTTGTGCTGTCCACGAAGCATTGATGGCTTGCAGCAGAGCCTCGTGTCCGGCTGTACCGGCATGAGAGAGCATGGAGTAGGTTATCCTGTCGGCCCCTGGAGCTGTATCCTTGCTTCGGTTTAGCGACTTCTGGAGTTCTTGCTGGTTGAATGGTCTGTCAGTGTCATCTTCGCTGTTGCAGGCCTCTTGGATCATCTGGAGTCTGACCTGTCGCAGACGCCGTTGTGTCTCCTCCGCCTGTCTCGGGAGGTTCTTCGTTGCTGCTCGGTCAGAGAACAGTTTTGCAAGTCTCTCGGCTTCCTCTTCTGGGTTGGGATGAGTTGGTGGTGGTGGTGTTGCCTTCCCAGATGCCCTTCGGATCTGGGCCCACATCTTGCCAAGGGAGGTGTGCTCGTTCAGTTCGGAGCACCACTTGAGCCAGCTTACGTTTTTAATTTCTTCCTTCTCTTCCCTGGTATCCTTAACTATGACTTGCAGGAGATGTCTGTTTGTTGCCGTGGGATGTCTCCTGTAGTTTCTTCGGGCCATGTTCACTCTGTGGTTGAGTTCTTTCACCCTGGGACAGTAGTACCAGTAATCATTGTACTGTCTTGATGTGGGTTTTGTTTTTGGGATAGCCTCTTCTGCCGCTAGGTGAAACGCCTCGACCAATTGGTGGTGGAGGGTTGTCTCATCCGCGGGTGCTGCGCCGGCCGGCTGTGATTTTTCGCGCCACTGAGCCAGGTGTTTCTTGAAGAGTCCCCAGTCTGCCTTTTGAGTGTTGTATCTCCATCTCGGGGGGGGTGGAGTGGGGAGTTTGTTCACCTTCAGCGTTGTTAGGGTGGCGAAGTGGTCACTGGTCAGCGTGGGGTGTATCTGCCAGGAGGCCGAAGGCTGTAGTGTACTGGAGACGAAGGTTAGATCTAGCCTTCCTCCCCTAGTGTGGGTGGGCTCTCCGGTGTTCAGGAGGCAGATCTCGGGTGTATCTTGAAAGGTGGTGTATAGGTGTAGGCCGTCTTCATTTGTGGGGCTTGCCGAGCTTAGGAAGGGATGATGTGCGTTGAAATCCCCTCCTATGAGTGTGGCGTGGTCGGCGGCCGAAGCAAATAATTGAGTAACCTCCAGTGAGCCCCTTGGGTTCTTGTAGATGTTGTGAACAGTTAATTCCCGTTCTTGGAGGGTTACTTTGACGGCCTGTGTCTCGATGTTTTCCCCACATGGAAATTGCTGCGTGACATCGGCGGAGGGTATGCTTGACTTGACCAAGATCATACATCCTCTTGTTGACGCCTGCGTGAAATGCCTCCTGTATGTCTTGTAACCGCTGAATTTGAAACAGTGGTGTTCTTGTAGAAGTGTTTCTTGTAGGAGTATGATGTCAAGCTTGTCCTTGGCTGCTGCTTCTTGTAGGAGGTGTTTCTTGTTTTTGATGCCCTGAGCATTCCATGTAAGGATGTTCAGGGTGCTGACGTTTTCCACCACTGTTTCATCGGGGACTTCTGGTGCTTCTCGATGGAGATGTCCAAGCTCGATTCCAACTGGATCAAGTCCATGTCTTCGTGTTCTGTGGTTTTTGCCTTCTGGGCCGTGGTTCGGTTCAGGGGAGTTGAAACGTCCAGTTTCTTTCTGGGAGCTGTGGGTATCTTGGGAGCTGTTGGTATCTTGGGTTCTCTGGTGGCCTTCTTCGGTGTAGAGTGTACCTCGGCTGTTACTCGTGTGCGGACCGGCGTGGCTTCCTCCACTGAGGTGTCTGGAGCTGTGGCGACTTGCCCGAGGACGCTCCCCATGAGTAATTGGAGCTGTGTGGGTTGGATCTTGTGGCCCAGTAGTCCGGCTAGGCCCTCCGCGAAGGTTGTCAGTACCTTGGCTAGGTCTGATAAGTGTATCATTCCTTCTGGTGCCTTGGTGTGTGCTTCTTTTGTCTTGCTCGTGGTTGTCGTTGTCTGCTGCTTGGGTGGCTGAGGTGTGGCTGTAGTGAGGCCAGGAAACTGGGCTGCACTTTGGGTGTTGACTGGCTGAGGAGGTTGTCTCTGTTGTTTGGGCCTTTGGGTTCCCCACACGAAGGTACTTGGTGGGGCTGGTGTGTAGGCGGTGGGGGCCGGTCTTGCTGCTGGTCGGTTTGCCTGGACCCTCTTTGTTCTCTCGGAGCATCCAGGATTCCAGGCGTGGTGTTTGCCCCCGCAGTTGGCACACTTGGGGGCAATTTTTTCCCCATTCTTCAGCTTGGTGAGGCAGGAGTGTGTGCCGTGCTTCTGTGCGCAGACTGCGCAGATTTCCTTGTACGTGCACCTTGTCTGATGGTGCCCGTACTTCTGGCATCTGAAGCACCGCAGGGGCTCTGGGACGAAGGGCCTCACTTCGTAGATCCCCCAGGTTTTGAGGTCTATGGTGCTGGGGGGTGAGCCGTAGTGCGTTATGAGCACTTGTTTCGTGGTGGCCGTCTTGTCGGACAGGGGAGAGCATCTCTCGGCTTTTAGGATCTTCGGGTGGTTCTCCAGGGGTTCGAGAGGTAGTTCCTTTGGGTACCGGAGGACTACCGACTTCATCAGTTTCTGGGCGGGGTCTAGCTTGGTTGAAGTAATGGTGGTGGTGCTTTGCAGGTAAGTGTCGAGGGTGGTGGCGGAGTTCTTGTCTTTGGGGTGAACGATCATCTCCCCCTTTAGGTTGGGCCGCACTGAGAACTTGGCCAGAGGATTTAGCTTTTCCATCTCTGTGACGGCGGCATATGTTGTTTTTGCGTCCGTTTTCGTGATCCGGAATTTTGGCAGTGTCGTTGGAGGTGAGCTGGTGGTGGTGATGGGTGCCTTTGGGGCTGCTTGACGGCATTCGTTTCCCGAAAAAGCACGTCGGCGTTTCTTGTTTTCTACCTTCGTCCAGTTGTCCTCAGTAGCGGTAGCAGTGGTGGTGGTGGTGGAGGTGGTGGTGGTGGTGGAGTTGTTGGAGGTGGTGGCAGAGTTCCTAGTTTTCAGGGCTTCATTGAAGGCGCGTAACTGGTCTGCTTTCTCTGTGCGAAGCCTGTCGTGGTTCGGGTCGTCAGGTTGGCGGTTCAGGCGGGGATCGCGGTTAGGAGGGCGTACGCGCTCCATAACCGGGTTTTTTTATTTTTTTTTTATTTTTTTTTTTATCCTACCTATTCCGGTTGAGTAAATAGCAAAGGAATTACAGCACTCCCCACTAGCTGGTGGTCGTAGAGTGGTTCCTGAGCTTCTCTCACGGAGCCCCGATTGGGGAAGCCTTCTTCCTAGTGTATGTGACTGCTCACTTATAGACGTGAGCTAAGTGTGCCTATTTGGGAAGGATAAGGATTGCGACCCTCTTTCCAGGTGGACCCGCACGATCACGGTTTTCCTGGAAAGACTCGGCTGGGGAGGGTTTGCTCCGACCCCCTTTCGTGTTCACAATCTCCTGGGAGGGAGGTGAACAGTTACAGGGGGGACCGCAGGACGAATACACTTTTGAGGGTGCAGGTCCCTAGGCCAGAGCGAAAAAGGAAAAATAGTAGTAGAAGGAAAAGGGCTCAAACCACGCCGGGAATATCGCGCTATAACTGCTCTCCAGCTGGAGTGTGGGTCACTCACACCACCAGTGGGGAGGGCAAGCTAATGCTCGATAAACCAAGAACGCTCGTGAGTTGTTGTGGGCGATGACAGTCGTGGGTGGTCGGTCCGGTCCGGGAAGATGGCCAACAATGGCACAAGGGAGAGGGCGGTCTTCAAAGTTCCGGGTCCAGCAGGAGGTCTTGTTGAGAGGTCTTCTTCGTTCAGGAGCGATGTGATAAGTGGCGGCCCGGCAGGCGGGCGGGCTTATATACAGACATTCTCCACCTCAGTGGCCACCTCATTGGCCACGAGTGCCGCATGCGTCATCCGCAAGCTACGCCCCACCTCCAAGAGGGAGGGACGGCCTTGGATGAACGATACTACCGCTGCGTCCACAGCACGCCACCTACTCCCACCAAACCGTGGGCGAAGCCACACCAGGACCACCTGTAGTAGCAACCACAACAACATGACTGGACGAGGCAAAGGAGGCAAGGGACTTGGAAAGGGTGGCGCCAAGCGTCATCGTAAGGTGCTTCGTGACAACATCCAGGGTATCACCAAGCCCGCCATTCGTCGTCTAGCTCGGCGTGGAGGTGTTAAACGTATATCCGGCCTCATCTACGAGGAGACCCGCGGCGTCCTCAAGGTGTTTCTGGAGAACGTCATCCGTGACGCCGTCACCTACACCGAGCACGCAAAAAGGAAGACCGTCACCGCCATGGATGTGGTGTATGCCCTGAAACGGCAGGGCCGCACCCTTTATGGTTTTGGTGGTTAATCAACCTGATGGACGGGCGCACACCACCACCACCACCACGACAAACAAATATACGGACCTAATTTTAGGTCCACATTTAAATCGCTAAAGAGTTGGTTAGACACTGAGTAAATCGTTGAAAATATATCCAATAACATGATCCTCTCTAATTCTGGACTTGTGGTATGAGTATAGGTTGTGTGTGAACGTGTTGGAACCACTTCCTAATAATTGTCAGTCAGTCAGTCAGTCAACATTCACCTAACCTCCAGGTACCTCACCTAACTTCCTGTAGCGTCACCGAACCTCACGAAATGTAACCCAATGTAGTTTATAATCTATCCTAACATGACATAACATAACCACGCACTATATTACTTCGGTAAGAGTAATGAGTTTTAATACACAAAGTTGCAGTTATCATTCATTCATACATACATACATACATACATACATACATACATACATACATACATACATACATACATACATAACATGCTAGTGGCAGGGGGGGATTGAAGTGAATTTTAGGAGGATAGAATAGGTGCAGTGGCTAAACAGCGCTTGCGTGAGGGACTTTAAGCAGCAACTCGCCTGGATGCGGCAGGATAGAGTCAGGTCAAGCATCCGGTGCATGTTGGGTTCCGCCATGGTTTCTCAGTGTTTGGTCGGCTTGATTGTGTGTGTTGTTTTCTTGTTTGGAGGAAATGTCTTGGTATTCTTCTTCTTAGCTTGAAGTTGATTTTCTTCTAACTCTTCTCCTCTTGTTGTTCGTCTTCCTCGTGTCTGCTATCATTCTGTAAAGACTCTCTATATGTATGTAGGTATGAGTGAGTAACAGTTGCCGGTTACAGTGATACTTCATATTCGCTGGTGTTGTACTGTATGGCTTCGGTATTGCTTAATATACAAACGGCACCGTTAGGGGATTGAGGTATTTAAAAACCAGCCTGCATTACTTATATATAGAAATAAATAATGTGGCTTGGACAATAATGACGACTACTCTCTCCTACCTTCCCCAAACAAGGGCTTTTCGAAAGTATACATTGGACACAAATGACTTAGTACATCATAAATTGGTGGTTTAACAAAAGCCCTCATTAGAGAAAGGTGAAGGAGCACACAGTGAACATACAGATTAATGTTTGCACGCGTAGATCATGTAAGGTGAGATGTTGAACACCAGACACGTAGTGTAGTAACTCCCTCACAGATGGCGTTATGAGGGGCCTGATGATGTAGCAGTTACCTCACAGATGGTGTTATGAGGAAATTCACATGATGATGCTGTAGCAAAACATTCACTACGTGTTGTCGTAGCATCTTGGGGACACCACGTGGTCGACATGACTCACTCATTCAAGTGGTGAGGTGTGGTCCCAGGCCTCTCTATCGTGGAGTCTCAGGGGAAGTATAACTGGGTACCTGGGACCTCACTGTGTGAAGGTGGTTAGCTAGCTTGGGTAAGACTCAACTGCCGAGTTGTTTTTCACTGAGTTAAGCACTGTTCAACACTATTCATCACTGGTTCCATTCCTTGGCCAAATGAGATAGTACCTTATGGCAAGAACTTGTTGATAGTCCGCTGGGGAGGAGGGTTCAGGGGAGTGAGTTGGTATGGGCCAACATATAAATAATAATAATAATAATAATAATAATTAACGGTTTATTGAAAGAGCTTGGCAGCCAGAAGACTGAAAATATACAGTTACATATTTGGGGAATGGGTTACGAATTACAAATAATATACAAGTAACATGAGTGACACAAATAAGACATATAAAAACTAGCTGGGGAAAAGCTCAAACTACAGTTCATTTCAACATAGTGACAGTGCAAGGAGTAGTGTTTACTGGGAGTGAGTACACTGATTTATTACAAGTTATCGATAATTTTTACAATGGTTGGGACTGGGCTGTTCTTATAGAGATCAGTTCGTGCACGTATGGGCTGGATGCGGTTGTGGTGTCGAAGAGCAATTCTCGGACTAGGGATCTCAGGTGGTAGTAGGAGCCGGTGTCGGGGATGGTGTAGAAGCTTCTTACCAAATTTGCAGATGAGGTCGTGGTGATGGTCGGTGAGAGTCTAAAGGGTCGGTCAGTGTGTTGAGCGCTTCTTGATATGTGGAGTAGGAAGGGTAGAGAATAATCTTGCATGGCCTCTTTTGCACTTTTTCTAGGTGTTTACGTTGTGTGGCATTTAGGGAAGAAGACCAGGTGAGCTTGGGAAGTATGAATGTTGTAGGAGGTGGAGACGGAAACTGTAGGATTTGATAACTTCACTGACGTGTGGTTTCTAATTTAGTTTGTTGTCTATATGTATGTGTGTGTGTGTGTGTGTGTGTGTGTGTGTGTGTGTGTGTGTGTATACTACTGTACTTTTTAGATCCTCCTACGCAACCTAACCTATTATAGTTAAGTATAGTAGGCTATACACTATTTTGTTAGTATGTGTTATAAAATGAAATTGCATGTTATTATTATTAATATTATTATTATTAATATTATTATTATTATTATTATTAGTAGTAGTAGTAGTAGTAGTATTATTATTATTATTATTATTGTTATTATTATTACATGCTAATATAATACTAAGTTGCCCGCCAGATTTCCTCAGAGATGGGAGGAGCACATTGGCGGCGGTGTTGTTTATACTCCGCCCGATTACTGATTCCTATTCACCGAGCCAGAGCTGGCGGGCGGCGTGTTATGTGCCACGTTTTGTTTCCCATTGGGCGTACCGCTCAGCTGGGGAGTAGGAGATTTCATAAAAAGAAAGTTTGAGTGGAGAGCACACCTTTTCCTTCACATACAGTTATCTTAGACCATCTACTAGTATAATAGTTTGCACAAAAATACTCTACACTCTTTCTAGGTTGTTGCTATTTTTTTTTTTTTTTTTTTGACTTCTCATCAGATTGTGCATTCAACTAATATACACTATTAGTGTGTTTATTATTATGTTTTATAGTATTATTTCGTATAATATTGGGTAACACAATTATAGTCACTAGTATAGTATATTATTGGGGTTTATAGCAGTTTGTGGTCTAATAGTATCATGCTTTATGAGTGGTGTTCTATGTAGTGATGATTAGGCAATAAAATATGCTTTGGGTGTTTATAGCAGTTTTTGTGGTCTACTAGTATCATGCTTTATGGGTGGTGTTCTATGTAGTGATGATTAGGCCATAAAATATGCTTTTGGTTTATTGCTAACAAAATATACTTTGCTCTACCGCTGTAGTGCAAAACAGGGTGAAACTTACATACACCGTTAATAAAGTATTGATGGAAGAAGAAGAAGAAGAAGAAGAAGAAGAAGAAGAAGAAGAAGAAGAAGAAGAAGAAGAAGAAGAAGAAGTACGAGGAAGAAGTGTGGAGGGAATGAACAGTGAGACAATGTAAAGCCTCCGGGATGGCGGCAGCGTTTCTGTTATTAATATATAATAAGACAATAGGAAAATATGTTGTTGTCTCTACCTGTATTATTACCTTTGCGATAGCATGGTTCAATTTGGGGAGGACAGAGGAAGGAGCAGGAGGTTAGGAAGGGAGAGATAGTGTCTGTGATCCTCGGGTCACCACTCCTCGGATTGTGTCAGTTCAAGTTTAGAAGCTCCAACAACTTTCCTGAATACGAATTCGCAACCTTTCGATTTACAACAGGTACCTACTTACTGCTACAGTAGGTGAACAGGGACCAAGGGGGCTAGGAATAGTGTCCAAACAACTTGCTCCTGCCTGCCTGTGTGATGTAGTCGTGGCCAGAATTAGGTTAGGATACAGACACATCTGGCAAGTTAGTAACGCTGTACCCATACCGGAACACTCAGCATGTAAACTTTGTGATACACCTTTAAAGCACTATATTATTGAATGTGACACTGTCAAAGACTTCAGGCCACCTCACTTATTGTATCTTGAACTATGTCATTACTTCATTGAGGACATTACATTCTTGCTCTTTATCCCAAATTGGCTAGCCCACACTGGTAAATGTGTACTGTACTGTCAATGAATCTGATGTATTTCTTTGTGTATGAACCTGACTGAAAATAAGGTCGCCTCCCTGGCTGCTGCTGCTGCTAAAGCTGCTTCTGCTTCTGCTTCTGCGCCCTTCTAAGTCCCGTTTAAGTCCCCCACCCCAGGCCCCCACAACCGCCCTTCACATCTACACCATTCTAAAACATTTTCACTCAATTTCCACAATACTATGCTAATTACACGTAAAATAGAGTGTTATCCTGCAAAACGTTGATGTCGTATATTTCTCTCTTTAAGTGATATCCTGTGGCTCCGAAAGGAGCCTGTTTGGTTAGGTTGTCTTGTGTGAACGAACCTTGGGTTCTTATTTCTTCTCTGTCTTCTTGGGGAGGAGCACAGCTTGGATGTTAGGAAGGACACCCCCTTGGGCAATGGTGACTCCAGACAGGAGCTTGTTCAGCTCCTCGTCATTGCGAATGGCAAGCTGAAGATGACGCGGGATAATGCGGGTCTTCTTGTTGTCGCGGGCGGCGTTACCGGCCAGCTCGAGCACTTCTGCTGCCAGGTACTCCATGACGGCTGCAAGGTACACAGGGGCACCTGCACCAACACGCTCAGCATAGTTGCCTTTACGCAAGAGACGGTGGATCCTACCCACGGGGAACTGGAGTCCGGCCTTGCTAGAACGGGACTTTGACTTGCCCTTCACCTTGCCTCCCTTGCCGCGTCCTGACATGTTGCTGCTGCTGCTTTTCGTGATAGGAGTTAAATTTCCGCCCGCCACCTTGGTCTTTTATACCAAGCTCAGGATCAGGCCAGGTGGCCGTCTCGCGGACCCAACCAATGTAAGAGAGCCGTAGCTGCAGCCAGTCTGATCCTGAGCGGCCCGCTCGGTATATAAGGAAAAGTTAGTCGGGCCAGTTTTCAATTCTCTCGCTCCGCGCCACGAGTAACTGTGCCGCCATGCCTCCCAAAACTTCCGGAAAGGCTGCCAAGAAGGCTGGAAAGGCCCAGAAGGCCATTGCCAAGGGTGACAAGAAGAAGAAGCGCAGGAGGAAGGAAAGCTACAGCATCTACATCTACAAGGTACTGAAGCAAGTGCACCCCGACACAGGAGTCTCCTCCAAAGCTATGTCCATCATGAACTCTTTCGTGAACGACATCTTCGAGCGCATCGCTGCCGAGGCTTCCCGCCTGGCGCACTACAACAAACGCTCCACCATTACAAGTCGGGAAATCCAGACAGCTGTCCGACTCTTGCTGCCCGGTGAACTGGCCAAGCATGCCGTGTCTGAGGGCACCAAGGCTGTCACCAAGTACACCTCTTCCAAGTAAGAGGTTACTTGTGCACAACAAACACGCCATCCCACTACTACAACTTAATCGGCTCCATCGGAGCCACAGTTACATGTTAAAGAGACAGTTACCGACAGTGATATATTGAGAGGGAAATAAAAAAAAAAAAAAATTATAATAATCTGCATTCTCTATTGGCGTAGAAACCGGACTAAATCGAAACATAATAAATAAATAAATAAATTCTGCGTGGAGTACTTTTACACCCACTGCAAAGTGACATACATGGAGTGTGTTTGGGCTTCATTTCATGTTTGCAGCACGCCTATTTCATGTAAACAATTTATTTTATTTTATTGTATTTTATTGTATTTTCTTTTATTTTATTTATTTATTTACTTACTTATTCTTTATATATTTATTTGTTACTAGCTCTTGTTTGTTGCACCCACCCACCTCCCGAATTGATGACCTACTATACATTCGTGCCTGCACGAATGTTACCAACTTACCGTTAGGCGATTTGGGTAACCGAAATTAACGCTCTCCTACCACCAACCATTTCGATTGTCATGACAATTATCTTCAGAACAGTTCTTTGGCCCTGAGAAGGGCCGAGTTATAGATGTCTGGTAGGTTTTGTTGTGCTTTTTCTTTTTCCCCAAGGAAGAGGACTTAAGCACGCTCTCCGCGGATGCGCCGGGCCAGCTGGATGTCCTTGGGCATGATGGTAACGCGCTTGGCGTGAATGGCACACAGGTTGGTGTCCTCGAAAAGACCCACCAGGTAAGCCCCAGAGGCTTCCTGCAGAGCCATGACGGCAGACGACTGGAAGCGCAGGTCAGTCTTGAAATCCTGGGCGATCTCACGCACCAGGCGCTGGAAGGGCAGCTTCCTGATGAGTAGCTCTGTGCTCTTCTGGTAACGACGGATCTCACGAAGGGCGACGGTTCCGGGCCTGTAACGATGGGGCTTCTTGACACCACCGGTGGCTGGGGCGGACTTGCGAGCTGCCTTGGTGGCAAGCTGCTTCCGTGGAGCCTTGCCTCCAGTGGACCTGCGGGCAGTCTGTTTAGTACGGGCCATCTCGACGACGAAATAGTCAATACGGGCGGCCCGGCAGGCGGGCGGGCTTATATACAGACATTCTCCACCTCAGTGGCCACCTCATTGGCCACGAGTGCCGCATGCGTCATCCGCAAGCTACGCCCCACCTCCAAGAGGGAGGGACGGCCTTGGATGAACGATACTACCGCTGCGTCCACAGCACGCCACCTACTCCCACCAAACCGTGGGCGAAGCCCTACTCCCACCAAACCGTGGGCGAAGCCCACACTCTCTCTCCCTCACCATGAACGGATACGAGCTTGTTAACGTGGCGCGGATACGTCCGGACACGCCGACCTGCCCCAAGAAACTAAACCTCCTAGTTCTCCAGAAGTTTTTCGAAGCTAATGGGATCGTGGGGGTCACCAAGGTAGAACGCCTAAAGCTCCATGGTGACATCAAGATCACCTTCGCCGAGATGGGCATGCCCGCTCAACTCGCGGAGATCCCAGACATCAACGGCATTCCTTTTAAAATGTTTGCCTTCATGTGGGACAACTTGAAGCTGGGTGTAATCTCCCACGCCGAAATTGCCCACATGGACACAGCAGAGCTGAGTGAGCTCCTCAAGGAGCAGCAGCTCCAAGTTGTGAAGAAGCTGTCCGACACCACTGCCCTCATCGGACACCACTCCACCCTACCCAAGGAAGCTCAACTGGCGTGGGTAACTATGCCAGTCAAGCCCTACTGCAGACCAAAACGGTGTTACAAATGCCAGCACTATGGACACACTGTAAACAAGTGTGAGGCGCAGGAAGACACCTGCTCCATGTGTGGCAGCCCTGGACACCGCTACACGGCCTGCCCCAACACAGAGAAAAAATGCGTTGCCTGTGGTGGCCCACACTCCTCCGCCGACCGGACCTGCCCCAGATGGAAGGAGGAATGCAGGGTAGCCAAGGCTCGTCTTGAGAAAAAACTGAGCTACAAAGAGGCCCTCCTTGCTGTACGCTCCCAAGAAAAGAAAAAACCAGCAGTAAAGAAACACCAAGAAAAGAAAACTCAACAGAAGCAGCCCACCACACAGAACCAAGAACACCACGTGGCCCGTGGTGCTGAAGCCCACGCGGCCAGTGGTGCTGAAGCCCACGTGGTCAACCTCTCCCTCTCTGAATTCTTCCACACCTATGAGGACTTAAAATACGAGGAAGACGAACAAGAAGACCCAAACACAAACGAATGGACAATTCAAGAGAGCAAGAAGAGAAGGAGAGAGAGAAGAAAATCGACATCAAGCTAAGAAGACCAAGACATCCCCTCCACACAAGAAACCAAAACACAATCAAGCCGACCAAGCACTGAACATCCATTGCCCAACCCAACACGCACCTGACGCCTGACCTGACGCTTGACCTGACGCTTGACCTGACGCTAGCCTGGCCTTGTCTTGTCGCCTCCCTGCCGCGTCCAGCCGGGTTGTTGCTGCTGCCCCCATCTTATAATCCCTCACGCAAGCGGTGTTTAGCCACTGCATCTGTTCTCTCCTCCTAAAATTCACTTCAATCCTCCCTTTATTCTTCTCCTGAACCTCCTTCCCCCCTGTCACTAGCATTTTTCGATTCGATTCGGCGAAGCCACACCAGGACCACCTGTAGTAGCAACCACAACAACATGACTGGACGAGGCAAAGGAGGCAAGGGACTTGGAAAGGGTGGCGCCAAGCGTCATCGTAAGGTGCTTCGTGACAACATCCAGGGTATCACCAAGCCCGCCATTCGTCGTCTAGCTCGGCGTGGAGGTGTTAAACGTATATCCGGCCTTATCTACGAGGAGACCCGCGGCGTCCTCAAGGTGTTTCTGGAGAACGTCATCCGTGACGCCGTCACCTACACCGAGCACGCAAAAAGGAAGACCGTCACCGCCATGGATGTGGTGTATGCCCTGAAACGGCAGGGCCGCACCCTTTATGGTTTTGGTGGTTAATCAACCTGATGGACGGGCGCACACCACCACCACCACCACGACAAACAAATATACGGACCTAATTTTAGGTCCACATTTAAATCGCTAAAGAGTTGGTTAGACACTGAGTAAATCGTTGAAAATATATCCAATAACATGATCCTCTCTAATTCTGGACTTGTGGTATGAGTATAGGTTGTGTGTGAACGTGTTGGAACCACTTCCTAATAATTGTCAGTCAGTCAGTCATTCACCTAACCTCCAGGTACCTCACCTAACTTCCTGTAGCGTCACCGAACCTCACGAAATGTAACCCAATGTAGTTTATAATCTATCCTAACATGACATAACATAACCACGCACTATATTACTTCGGTAAGAGTAATGAGTTTTAATACACACAGTTGCAGTTATCATTCATTCATACATACATACATACATACATACATACATACATACATACATACATACATACATACATACATAACATGCTAGTGGCAGGGGGGATTGAAGTGAATTTTAGGAGGATAGAATAGGTGCAGTGGCTAAACAGCGCTTGCGTGAGGGACTTTAAGCAGCAACTCGCCTGGATGCGGCAGGATAGAGTCAGGTCAAGCGTCCGGTGCATGTTGGGTTCCGCCATGGTTTCTCAGTGTTTGGTCGGCTTGATTGTGTGTGTTGTTTTCTTGTTTGGAGGAAATGTCTTGGTATTCTTCTTCTTAGCTTGAAGTTGATTTTCTTCTAACTCTTCTCCTCTTGTTGTTCGTCTTCCTCGTGTCTGCTATCATTCTGTAAAGACTCTCTATATGTATGTAGGTATGAGTGAGTAACAGTTGCCGGTTACAGTGATACTTCATATTCGCTGGTGTTGTACTGTATGGCTTCGGTATTTCTTAATATACAAACGGCACCGTTAGGGGATTGAGGTATTTAAAAACCAGCCTGCATTACTTATATATAGAAATAAATAATGTGGCTTGGACAATAATGACGACTACTCTCTCCTACCTTCCCCAAACAAGGGCTTTTCGAAAGTATACATTGGACACAAATGACTTAGTACATCATAAATTGGTGGTTTAACAAAAGCCCTCATTAGAGAAAGGTGAAGGAGCACACAGTGAACATACAGATTAATGTTTGCACGCGTAGATCATGTAAGGTGAGATGTTGAACACCAGACACGTAGTGTAGTAACTCCCTCACAGATGGCGTTATGAGGGGCCTGATGATGTAGCAGTTACCTCACAGATGGTGTTATGAGGAAATTCACATGATGATGCTGTAGCAAAACATTCACTACGTGTTGTCGTAGCATCTTGGGGACACCACGTGGTCGACATGACTCAATCATTCAAGTGGGTGAGGTGTGGTCCCAGGCCTCTCTATCGTGGAGTCTCAGGGGAAGTATAACTGGGTACCTGGGACCTCACTGTGTGAAGGTGGTTAGCTAGCTTGGGTAAGACTCAACTGCCGAGTTGTTTTTCACTGAGTTAAGCACTGTTCACCACTATTCATCACTGGTTCCATTCCTTTGCCAAATGAGATAGTACCTTATGGCAAGAACTTGTTGATAGTCGGCTGGGGAGGAGGGTTCAGGGGAGTGAGTTGGTATGGGCCAACATATAAATAATAATAATAATAATAATAATAATTAACGGTTTATTGAAAGAGCTTGGCAGCCAGAAGACTGAAAATATACAGTTACATATTTGGGGAATGGGTTACGAATTACAAATAATATACAAGTAACATGAGTGACACAAATAAGACATATAATAACTAGCTGGGGAAAAGCTCAAACTACAGTTCATTTCAACATAGTGACAGTGCAAGGAGTAGTGTTTACTGGGATTGAGTACACTGATTTATTACAAGTTATCGATAATTTTTACAATGGTTGGGACTGGGCTGTTCTTATAGCGATCAGTTCGTGCACGTATGGGCTGGATGCGGTTGTGGTGTCGAAGAGCAATTCTCGGACTAGGGATCTCAGATGGTAGTAGGAGCCGGTGTAGAAGCTTCTTACCAAATTTGCAGATGAGGTCGTGGTGATGGTCAGTGAGAGTCTAAAGGGTCGGTCAGTGTGTTGAGCGCTTCTTGATATGTGGAGTAGGAAGGGTAGAGAATAATCTTGCATGGCCTCTTTTGCACTTTTTCTAGGTGTTTACGTTGTGTGGCATTTAGGGAAGAAGACCAGGTGAGCTTGGGAAGTATGAATGTTGTGTAAACACTGAGGAGCTCGTGTGCAGGAACACCGAGGGACTTGAGTCGGCGTAGGAGGTGGAGACGGAAACTGGAGGATTTGATAACTTCACTGACGTGTGGTTCCTAATTTAGTTTGTTGTCTATGTTGACGCCGAGGAGCTTCGTGGAATCTAAAACCTGGAGTGTGTTCAGACCTAGAGTAATGGAAGGAGGTGGGACAATGTCGGAGGAGAGGTTGATGTGCATAACCATGGTTGTTGGTGGCCCAGTTTTGGAGACTGTTCAATAAATCCTGAAGGGCGGTACAGTTTGGAGCAGAATTGTTGACGCTGATCCCAATGGTGGAGTCGTCGACATATTTCCAGCGAGCAGGGGTTTCTCTTAGGGCATCATTGATGAGCATAAGGAAGCAGAGTGGTCCCATCTTGGTGCCTTGGGGGACGCCACAGGTGAGTGACTGAAAGGTGGAGACAGCCAGCCCCTCGGAAGCGTACAGCTTGGCGTCGGTCACTGAGGAAGTCTGTAAGCCATGGTATAATAAGACTTCTCCGAAGCCCGAGGTCAATAGCTTTGTTGATTATTATATTGTGGTCGACTAGGTCGAACGCTTTAGTGAAATCAATGAAGGCGACAGCTACAGACGTTTTTCGTTTCTCGAGATGGCGGTATATGTAATCGAGAAAGCTGACAAGACAGTCAGTCAGTGGTGGAGGAAGTTTTCAGGTTGCCAAATTGCTGAGGGTCTACTACGACTCCTGCAATATCAGCAAAAGCCCAGCCAGTCGAACGCAAAACTTTCACAGATTAGGCTGGGTATTGGGGTGATTGCAATAGGTCGTAGCTGATTTAAGGATTGTGGGTTGGTTGACTTGGGCACTGGTGATACATAAGAGGTCTTCCAGTCAGCTGGGCATCTGGCTTGACTGAGAGAAGCATTGATGATGGAGCATAGGGGTTTAGCAAGCTCCGGGGAGAACTCCTTGAAGCGTTTCATTGGTAAGTCAATGGGGGTGGTAGAGCGTTTTAATTTTAGTTTGTCCAGGCGTTTTGCTATTTCAAATACTTCTACTAAGTCAGTGGGAAGGGGGGGGGGCTGGTAGGTAAGCAGGGAGAGTGGTTGTGTCAAGCCGGGGGGGCGTCTGGCATATAGTAGCGAAGTGTGTGTGTGTGTGTGTGTGTGTGTGTGTGTGTGTGTATACTACTGTACTTTTTAGATCCTCCTACGCAACCTAACCTATTATAGTTAAGTATAGTAGGCTATACACTATTTTGTTAGTATGTGTTATAAAATGAAATTGCATGTTATTATTATTAATATTATTATTATTAATATTATTATTATTATTATTAGTAGTAGTAGTAGTAGTAGTAGTAGTAGTATTATTATTATTATTATTATTGTTATTATTATTACATGCTAATATAATACTAAGTTGCCCGCCAGATTTCCTCAGAGATGGGAGGAGCACATTGGCGGCGGTGTTGTTTATACTCCGCCCGATTACTGATTCCTATTCACCGAGCCAGAGCTGGCGGGCGGCGTGTTATGTGCCACGTTTTGTTTCCCATTGGGCGTACCGCTCAGCTGGGGAGTAGGAGATTTCATAAAAAACAAGTTTGAGTGGAGAGCACACCTTTTCCTTCACATACAGTTATCTTAGACCATCTACTAGTATAATAGTTTGCACAAAAATACTCTACACTCTTTCTAGGTTATTGTTATGTTTTTTTTTTGTTTTTTTGACTTCTCATCAGATTGTGCATTCAACTAATATACACTATTAGTGTGTTTATTATTATGTTTTATAGTATTATTTCGTATAATATTGGGTAACACAATTAGAGTCACTAGTATAGTATATTATTGGGGTTTATAGCAGTTTGTGGTCTAATAGTATCATGCTTTATGAGTGGTGTTCTATGTAGTGATGATTAGGCAATAAAATATGCTTTGGGTGTTTATAGCAGTTTTTGTGGTCTACTAGTATCATGCTTTATGGGTGGTGTTCTATGTAGTGATGATTAGGCCATAAAATATGCTTTTGGTTTATTGCTAACAAAATATACTTTGCTCTACCGCTGTAGTGCAAAACATGGTGAAACTTACATACACCGTTAATAAAGTATTGATGGAAGAAGAAGAAGAAGAAGAAGAAGAAGAAGAAGAAGAAGAAGAAGAAGAAGTAAGAGGAAGAATTGTGGAGGGAATGAACAGTGAGACAATGTAAAGCCTCCGGGATGGCGGCAGCGTTTCTGTTATTAATATATGATAAGACAATAGGAAAATATGTTGTTGTCTCTACCTGTATTATTACCTTTGCGATAGCATGGTTCAATTTTGGGAGGACATAGGAAGGAGCAGGAGGTTAGGAAGGGATTTGTAGTGGGAGAGATAGTGTCTGTGATCCTCGGGTCACCACTCCTCGGATTGTGTCAGTTCAAGTTTAGAAGCTCCAACAACTTCCCCTGAATACGAATTGGCAACCTTTCGATTTACAACAGGTACCTACTTACTGCTACAGTAGGTAGGTGAACAGGGACCAAGGGGGCTAGGAAGAGTGTCCAAACAACTTGCTCCTGCCTGCCTGTGTGATGTAGTCGTGGCCAGAATTAGGTTAGGATACAGACACATCTGGCTAGTTAGTAACGCTGTACCCATACCGGAACACTCAGCATGTAAACTTGGTGATACACCTTTAAAGCACTACTATATTATTGAATGGGACACTGTCAAAGACTTCAGGCCACCTCACTTATTGTATCTTGAACTATGTCATTACTTCATTGAGGACATTACATTCTTGCTCTTTATCCCAAATTGGCTAGCCCACACTGGTAAATGTGTACTGTACTGTCAATGAATCTGATGTATTTCTTTGTGTATGAACCTGACTGAAAATAAGGTCGCCTCCCTTGCTGCTGCTGCTGCTGCTTCTGCGCCCTTCTAAGTCCCGTTTAAGTCCCCCACCCCAGGCCCCCGCAGTACCCCTTCACATCTACACCATTCAAAAACATTTTCACTCTATTTCCACAATACTATGCTAATTACACGTAAAATAGAGTGTTATCCTGCAAAACGTTGATGTCGTATATTTCTCTCTTTAAGTGATATCCTGTGGCTCCGAAAGGAGCCTGTTTGGTTAGGTTGTCTTGTGTGAACGAACCTTGGGTTCTTATTTCTTCTCTGTCTTCTTGGGGAGGAGCACAGCTTGGATGTTGGGAAGGACACCCCCTTGGGCAATGGTGACTCCAGACAGGAGCTTGTTCAGCTCCTCGTCATTGCGAATGGCAAGCTGAAGATGACGTGGGATAATGCGGGTCTTCTTGTTGTCGCGGGCGGCGTTACCGGCCAGCTCGAGCACTTCTGCTGCCAGGTACTCCATGACGGCTGCAAGGTACACAGGGGCACCTGCACCAACGCGCTCAGCATAGTTGCCCTTACGCAAGAGACGGTGGATTCTACCCACGGGGAACTGGAGTACGGCCCTGCTAGAACGGGACTTT
>NW_024732227.1:0-18837 GCF_018991925.1 Homarus americanus
TCGTTCGGTTGCATTGTTGCTACCTCTGCGGCATCTACAGAGCCGGTCATCATCCTCTGCTGCGTCTGCAGAACCAGTCCCCATCAACCTCTCTGCAGCATCTGCAGAACCAGTCCCATCAGCCTCTACAGCATCTACAGAGCAGTCCATCGGCTTCCTCTGCATCTGCAAAGCCCGGTCCATCAACCTCTGCGCATCTGCAGAACAACCAGTCCCACCAACCTCTGGCATCTTGAACCGGTCCCATCACCACTGCGGCATCTGAGAACCGGTCCCACCAGCCTCTGCAGCATCTACGCCGGCCAATCCAACCTCTTCCGCATCTGCAAGACCAGTCACGCCAATCTCTGCAGCATCTACAGAACCCGGTCCACCGCTTCTCTGCATCTGCAGAACCAGTCCCACCAACCTCTGCAGCATCTGCAAACCGGTCCCCATCAACCTATGCATCTACAGAACCGATCCCCATCAACCTCTCGCATCTGCAAGACCCGATCCCCACATCCAGCCTCTGCGGAATCCACCAGACGGTACCACCCCTCTCGCATCCCAAGAACCGGTCCCATCACCTCTCCGCTCTGAACCGATCCCCATCAGCACCACGCAGCACCTGCGAACCAGTCCCATCAGCCTCTGCAGCATCTGCAGAACCGGTCCCGCCAAACCTCCCATCTGAAGCCGGTCACATCAACCTCCTGCATCACAGAACCGGTCCCCACGCTCTGCGCATCTACAGAACCGGTCCCATCAACCACTGCCGCGTCATCTACAAGAACCGGTCACCAACCTCTCGCATCTGGCAACCGGTCCCCATCCAACACTTCAGCATCTGCAGAACCAATCCATCGGCCCACGGCATCTGCAGAACCAGTCCCCACCAACATCTTTACAGCATCATCCCAGAACCGGTCCCCATCAACCTCTGCAGCATCTACAAACCGATCCATCAACCTCTACGGCATCCTACAAATGTCCAGTCCACCAGCAACCTCCGCATCTGAACCGGTCCATCAGCCCTATTTCTGCATCTGAAATGACCATCAACAACCGGCATCTGCGAACCGATCCCAGCATCAGCATCTACGGCTTCTGCTCGAACCGAGATCCCCATCAACCTCTGCGGCATCTGCAAGGAGGCCAGTCCCCCAACCTCTGCATCAACAGAACCAGTCCCATCAACCTCTGCAGCATCTGCAAGAGCCGGTCCCCATCAACCCTGCAGCATCACAGACAGTACGCAACCTCTCAGCATCTACAAGAACCAGTCCCATCCCACCTCTGCAGCATCCAGAACCAGTCCATCGCCTCAAGCATCTGAAGAACCAGTCCCATCTAACTCTGCAGCATCTGCAGAACCAGTCCCATCCAACCCTGCAGCATCTGCAGAACCAGTCCCATCCGGCATCCGCCGGCATCTCCTGCAGAACCGGTCCCATCAACCTCTGCATCTACAGAACCAGTCCCATCAACCTCTGCAGCATCTGCAATCGCCCATCAACCTCTGCAGCATCACAGAACCGGTCCCATCCGCCTCAGCAGCATCTCCGCAAACCCAGTCCATCGCCTGCATCTACAAACGGTCCATCAACCTCCTGCAGCATCACCAAACCGGTCCATCAACCTCATGGCACTGCAAGACCGGTCCATCAACCTCTTAAACATCTACAGGACAGTCCATTCCACACTCTGCGCATCCTGCAGAACCGGTCCACCAACCTCTCCAGCATCAACAAAACCATTCCATCAACCCCCCAGCATCTGGAACCGGTCCCATCAACCTCTGCAGCACATCCTAACCGATCCATCAACCTCTGCAGCATCTGCAGAACAGTCCCATCAACCTCTGCAGCATCTACAGAACCGGTCCCATCCAGCCTCTGCGCATCTGGAACCAGTCCCACCAGCCTCGCGGCATCTACAGAACCAGTCACCATCAACCTCTGCATCATCTCCAGAACCGGTCCCATCCAACCACTCTCCATCACTGCAGAACCAATCACACAACCTCTGCAGCATCCACAAACCGGTCCATCATCCTCTGCCGAGAATCTACAGAACCGTCCATCAGCCACTGCAACATCTACCCAGACCAGTCCCATCAACACCTCCTGCAACATCTACAGAACCAGTCCCCAACCACTGCGGCATCTGCAAGACCAGTCCCATCGAACCTCTGCGGCATCTACCAGGAACCGGTCCTGCCAACCTCTGCAGCATCCTGCAGGACCGGTCCATCAACCTCTGCAACGTCTCAGAGCCGGTCGTCAGCCTCTGCGGCATCTGCAGAGCCGGTCCCATCGCCACCACTGCGGCATCTCAGAGCAGTCACATCAGCCTCTTCCGGCATCTGCCAGAACCAGTCATCAACCACTGCGGCATCTACAGAAACAGTCCGCATCAACCTCTGCGGCATCTGCAGAACCGGTCCCATCGCATCTGCGGCATCTGCAGAAGACCATCGCTCTACAAACAGCATCTACCAGAACCAGTACATCGCCTCTGCAGCATCTCAGGGTCCATCAGCACTCGGCATCTGCAGAACCAATCCCGCTCAACCTCACCGGCATCTACAGAGCCGGTCCCATCAAACTGCGGCATCTACAGAACCGGTCCCATCAACCTCTCTGCAGCATCTGCAGAACCCGGTCCGTCAACCTCTGCAGCATCCACAGACTGATCCCATCAGCCTCAAGCATCTACCAGAACCGGTCCCGTCGCTTCTACCGGCATCTACAGAACCGGTCCTCAGCCTCTGCGGCATCTACAGAACCAGTCATCAACCTCTGCAGCATCTGCAGAACCGGTCCATCCAACCTCTGCGGCATCTGCAGACCAGTCCATCAACCTCTGCGGCATCCTGCAGAACCGGTCCATCAACCTCTGCAACATCGAACCGGTCATCAACCTCTGCAGCATCTACGAGAACCAGTCCATCAGCCTCTGCGGCATCTGCAGAACCAGTCCATCAACCCTCTCTGGCATCTGCAGGCCAGTCCATCAACCTCTGCACGCAGCATCTGAACCAGTCCCATCCAGCCTCTACGGCATCTACCGAGCCAGTACATCAACCTCCTCCGGCATCTGACCGGTACCATCCAACCTCTGCACCATCTCCGAACCGGTCTCCCATCGGCCTCTGCAGCATCCCAGAACCAGTCATCAACCTCTCCGGCATCACCACCACCAGGCCGAATCCCATCAACCTCTGCAGCATCTGAGAACCGGTCCATCAACTCTCTGCAGCATCTGCACGAATCCAAGTCCATCAACACTCACGCATCTCCAAGAACCAGTCCCATCGCCTCGCGGCATCTACCAGAGCCAGTCCATCGGCTCTCTGCGGCATCTGCCAAAGATCCGGCCATCAAACTCATCCGGCATCTACAGAACAGTCCATCAACCTCTCAAGCATCTACAAAGACCAATCCCAAACCTCTGCGGCATCTCTGAGACAGTCCATCAACCTCTGCGGCATCTGAAACCAGTCCCATCAACCTCGCAGCATCTACAGAACCAATCCCATCAACCTCTGCGGCATCTGCAAGAACCGGTCCATCCACACTCTGCAGCATCTACAGAACCAGTCCGCATCAACCTCTGCAGCATCTACAGAACCAGTCCATCGCCCTCTGCGGCATCTATCAGAACCGGTCCCATCGCCTCTGCAGCATCTACAGAACCAGTCCATCTAACCTCCTCCGGCATCTCTACAGGGTGTCATCGCCTCTCAGCATCTGCAGAACAGTCCACCATCAACCTCGGCAGCATCTCCAGAACCGTCCCATCAACCTCGCAGCATCTACAGAACCGGTCCATCAACCTCTGCGGCATCTACCACAGAACCACCGTCCATCAACCTCTGCAGCATCTACAGAACCAGACCCCATCAACCCTGCGGCATCTGCAGGCCGTCCCATCAGCTTCTCTACCGCAGCATCTGCAAGAACCGGTCCCATCAACCTCTGCGGCATCACCGGTCCCATCTCGGCCTCTGCGCATCTACGAACCAGTCCCGTCAACATCTGCGGCATCAGAACCGGTCCGCTCAACCTCTGCAGCATCTCAGAACCGGTCCCATCTTCTCTCTGCGGCATCTACGAGCCGTTACCAACACTCCTGCACGCATCTGCACGCAGGGCCGGTCCCTCGCTTCTGCGCTCTCCAGAACCAGTCCATCAACCTCTGCATCTGCAGACCAGTCCATCAGCCTCTGCAGCATCTACAGAACCGGTCCATCAACCACTGCAGCATCTCCAGAACCAGTCCATCCAACACTCTGCGGCATCTGCAGAACCAGTCCCATCACCTCTGCAGCATCTGCAGAACCGGTCCCATCAACCTCCGCACATCTGCAAGAAACCGGTCCCATCAGCCTCTGCGGCATCTGCAGAACCGGTCCCATCGGCATCTCTACCAGCATCTGCAGAACCAGTCCATCGCCTGCAGCATCCCACCAGAACCAGTCCCACAGCCTCTGCAGCATCTGCAAGAACCAGTCCATAACCTCTGCAGCATCTCGGAACCGGTCCTCAGCCTACTGCATCTGCAGAACCAATCCATCTGCAGCATCTCAGAGACCAGTCCCGCTCGGCCTCTGCATCATCTGCAGAACAGGTCCGCATCCAGCAGCCTCTCAGCAGCATCTCTGGAACCGGTCCCACAACCTCTGCAATCTGCAAGAACCGGTCCCATCAACTTCTGCAGCATCCTGCAGAACCAGTCCCATCCACCTCTGCAGCATCCAGAGGCCAGTCCATCAACCTCTGCAGCATCTGCAGAACCAATCCATCAACCTCTGCAGCATCACCACAGAACCCGGTCACATCAACCTCCTGCGGCATCCTGCAGAACGGTCACATCACTTCTGCGGCATCTGCAGAACCATCCCATCAACCCCAGCATCTGCAGAACCGGTCATCCCTCTGCGGCATCCTGCAGGAACCGGTCCCATCAACCTCTACAGCATCTCAGAACCAGTCCCATCAACCTCTCTGCGGCATCTACCAGAACCGGTCCCATCAACCTCTGCGCATCTCAGAACCAGTCATCAACCTCTGCAGCATCACAGAACCAGTCCATCAGCCTCCAGCATCTACAGAACCAGTCCATCAACCTCTGCGGCATCTGCAGAACCAGTCCCACACGATCCTGCAGCATCTACAGAACCAGTCCATCTCCTCTGCGGCATCAGGGCCAGCCCATCAACCTCTGCAGCATCTACAGAGAACCAGTCCACCCAACCTCTGCGGCATCTGCAGAACCAGTCCTCAACCTCTGCAGCATCTACAGAACCGGTCCCATCTCACTACTGCGGCATCTGCAGAACCGGTCATCAACCTCTGCGGCATCTGCAGAACCAGTCCGTAACCTCTGCAGCATCTCTGCAAGAACCGGTCCCATCAACTTCTGCAGCATCTCAGAACCAGTCCATCCTTCTGCGCATCCTGCAGAACCGGTCCCATCCAACCTCACGGCATCTACAGAACCGGTCCATCAGCTTCTGCGGCATCTACAGAACCGGTCCCCATCAACCTGCGGCATCTACAGAACCGGTCCACATCAACCTCTGCGCAGCATCTACGAACCGGTCCCATCAGCCTCGGCAGCATCTGGACGGTCCATCGACACTCTGCGGCATCTGCAGAACCGGTCCCATCTCAACTTCCTGCGGCATCTGCAGACCGGTCCCATCAACATCGCCGGCATCTGCAGAACCGGTCACATCAACACTCCGTCATCTGAGAACCGGTCCCATCAACCTCTACGCATCTGCGGAACCAGTCCATCAACTTCTTGCAGCATCTACAGAACCAGTCCCGTAACATCTCCTGCAGCATCAACAGAACCAGTCCCATCCGCCTCTCCATCTGCAAACCGAACCACCAACCTCCGGCAGCATCTACCAGAACCAGTCCATCAGCCTCTGCAGCATCACAGAACAGTCCCATCCCAACCTCTGCGGCATCTACAAGAACCCGGTCGCATCAACCCTACAGCATCTGCAGACCAGATCCCACCAACCTCTGCATCTGCAGAACCGGTCACATCCTACTCTGCCATCTACCCAGAACCGGTCCATCAACCTCACCTGCATCTCTGGAACAGTCCCACCAACCTCTGCAGCATCACCAGAACCGGTCCATCAACCCTGCGCATCCAAACCAGTCCCCATCAACGCCCACCAGCACTCTACAGAAAAAGTCCATCAACCCTCTGCGGCATCTACAGAACCGGTCCACAACCCCTGCTGCATCTGCAACCGGTCCATCAGCCTCCAAGCATCTACAGAACCAGTCCCACAACCCCGCATCCTGGAACCGGTCCCATCAACACTCTACCGCATCTGCAGAACCAGCCCATCGCCTCTGCAGCATCCCACAAAACCAGTCACATCAACCTCTACAGCATCTGCAAGAACCAGTCCATCAACCTCTACAGCATCTACAAACCAGCACAACCTCTGCAGCAAACCTCCTGCAAAACCAGTCCATCAACCTCTGCGGCAACTCCACGAACCAGTCCATCAGCCTCTACAGCATCTACAGAGACCGGTCCACATCAACCTCTGCAGCATCTACAGAACCAGTCCGCGTAACTGCCGGCATCTACCACAGAACCAGTCCCATCGCCTCTCTGCCCCGCATCTACAGAACCAGTCCATCGCCTCTGCGGCATCTCTACAGAGCAGTCCATCAACCTCGGCAGCATCTACTGCAGAACCAGTCCCATCAACCTCTGCGGCATCTGCAGAACCAATCATCAACGCCTCTACAGCATCTACCTACAGAACCAGTCCCCATCAACCTCTGCAGCATCCACAGAACGGTCCCATCAGCACTCTGCAAGCATCTGGAACCGGTCCCATCAACCTCTACCACAGCATCTGGAACTTCGGTCCCATCAACCTCTACAGCATCTACAAGAACCAGGTCCATCAACCTTCTGCAGCATCTGCAGAACCAGTCCCATCGGCAACCTCTACGCGTCTACAGAACCAGTCCCCATCAGCCTCTCGGCAGCATCTGCAGAAACAGCTCCCACTTAACTCACCAGCCAGCAGTTAATTCTACCTCAGTTTCTCCAGACCAATCCTGTTAACATCCACATCACTCTCTTCAGTTTTCATCCCCAGCAAACCTCTGTCCTCCCGCCCTTGAGGGAAGTGACGCCCATGCCCTTCTACAAACGGTAAGGCTGGGTAGAAATAAATGAGCTTGCTGAGCGGTTGTATGTGCAAAAATCAGAGCTTCACTGTAATCACCGAAACGCATAAGATGAATCT
Source organism: Homarus americanus (assembly GCF_018991925.1). Taxonomy (NCBI): domain Eukaryota; kingdom Metazoa; phylum Arthropoda; class Malacostraca; order Decapoda; family Nephropidae; genus Homarus; species Homarus americanus. Next base: position 7,283 of record NW_024732227.1, read on the forward strand.
GGCGGCCAAAATTTTATCTGGGTGTGCCACATAGAAAGTGCAACCTTTTTTCACAAAGAAAGGGGAGGGGTCGCACTCTTCGTCAGGATACATTAAAATGTTGCTAATAATTCAGCAAGGGTGAAAATAGGAACCGGGTCTGTGTGGTGCATCACGGAAGGAGAAAAACTGATTATATGGGGTGATTTACAATGACGGAATTGTTACTGCCTTACAACAGTTCATAATTCTAACAGTTTCTGAAAGCAACCTTGAGTTGTGACCTCTAATGTAAAAAACAACTTTAAATACCCGTTTTAAATGTTTAATTTCATGGAAAGCTTGTCTTTAGGTGAATTTTTATTATTGTATGTTTGATCAAATGGTTTTTTAGCTTCACCCAGACCTTGAGAGTCTTAGTGCTTCGAATAGTACCAGATATTTTAAAATAAAAGAACACCTTGATGACATCTCTGTGGCAAGAGGTAAAAGGATTTTATTACAGTACTGTATTTTTTCTCGTTAATGATAATTCAAGCCCCACACCTAGCATTGATAAAATACAGTATCTATAGAATGACTCACTTAGTCCCTTCAAAGTATACACACAGGAGCACATAGCTTTCGTGTTTATTCAAGACATCTTGAGGCAACTGGTGCAGGGAGATGGAATGTCAGGTGACCCTTTTCTTTGGGTGGGGGAGTTAGTGTCAGATGTCATGACCCCACCGAAGAAGATGTCTTGAATAAGCCTAAAACCTAAAGTATTTTTAGAGATTGTGATAAGTATAAATTATAAATAAAAGCAAAGTTGTATCCCTTTGTACGTTACATAACATTTTAAAAATATGGGTGAGAAAGCAGAAGGTGTGAGGGTGGTATTGATGAGGAATGTGCATTTGTCTTAATTCACTGTGTGTGTGTGTGTGTGTGTGTGAGTCAGGAACACACCTCAACACCACAAACACACAACCCCACCAACACACACCCTCACACCACACCAACACAACACCCTCCAGCACCACCAACACACACCCTCCAACACCACCAACACACACCTCCAACACCACCACAACACACACCCAACAACACCACCAACACACCCCAACACCACCAACACACACCCCACACCAACAACCACCCCAACTCACCCAACACACACCCTCCAACACACCAACACACACACCCCAACACCACCAACACACACCTCCAACACCACAAACAACACCCACGACACCACCAACACAACACCTCCAACACCACCAACACAACAACACCTCCACACCAACACACACCCCACACCACCAACACACACCCTCCAAACACCACCAACACACCCCTCCAACACCACCAACACACACACCCACACCACCAACACACACCCTCCAACACCAACCCAACACACACCCTCCAACACCACCAACACACACCCTACAAACAACACCACACACACCCTCCAACACCACCACAACACACACCCTCCAACACCACCAACACAACACCTCCACACCACCAACACACACCTCCAACACACCAACACACACCTCCAAGCCACCACCAACACACACCTCCACACCAACACACACCCTCCAACACCACCAACACACACCCTCCAACACCACCAAACACACCACCAACACACACCCCCAACACCAACACACACCCCACAACACCAACACACACCCTCCAACACCACCCAACACACACCCTCCAACACCACCAAAACACACCCTCCAACACCAACACACCCCCAACAACACCACACACAACTCAAACACCACACACCCTCAACACCACCAACACACACCTCCAACACCACCAACACACCCACACCACCAACACACACCCTCCAACACCAACCCCACACACCACCAACACACGACTCCCAACACCACCAACACACCCCACCAACACACCACCTCCACACCACCAACACACACCACCAACACCACCAACACACACCCTCCAACACCACCCCACACACCACCAGCACACTTGCCACCACCAACACACACCCTCCCACACTCCAACACACACCCCAAACACCAACCCAACACACACCTCCACCACCCCAACACACACCCCCAACACCACCAACACACACCCCAACACCACCCGCCACACACCTCCCAACACCACCCCAACACACCCTCCACCAACACCAAAATCAACACCATCCAACACCACCAACACACCCTCCAACACCAAACTCTAACACACACCACCAACACACACCTCCAACACCAACACACACAAAATCAACACACACCCTCCCACACCTCCCAACACCACCAACACACACCTCCAACACCACCAACACACCAACACACACCCAACACACACACCTCCAACACCACCCTCCAACCACCCCAACACACACCCACCAACACACACCACACAACACACACCCTCCAGACACCACCAACACACACCACATCCAACACCTCCAACACACACCCACCAACACACACCTCCAACACCAACACCACCCTCCAACACCACCAACACACACCTCCAACACCACCAACAACACACACCCTCCAACACACACACCCTCCAACCAACACACACCTCCAACACACACCCAACACACACCCACCTCCAACACCACCAACATCACCCACCAACACACACCCTCCAACACCACCAACACACACCCTCCAACACCACCAACACACACCTCCAACACCACCAACACACACCCCACAACACCAACACACACCCTCCAACACCACCAACACACACCTACAACACCACCAACACACACCTCCAAACCACCAACACCACCAACACACACCAACACCCTCCAACACCACCCAACACACACCCTCCAAACACCACCAACACACCCTAACAACACCAACACACACACCCTCCAACACCACACACCCACCAACACACACCCTCCAACACCACCAACACACCTCCGACACCACCAACACACACCCTCCACACCACCAGCACACCCTCCAACACCACCAACACACACCCTACACCACCACCCAACACACACCTCAACACCACCACACACCATCCAACACCAACACACACCTCCAACACCACCAACACACACCCTCCAACACCAACAACACACCCTTCCAACACCACCAACACACACCCTCCAACACCACCAACACACACCCTCCAACACCACCAACACACACCCTCCAGCTCCACCACCAGCTCACACAATCTCCACCACCAACACACACCCTCCAACCACCAACACACACACCCTCTCCAACACACCACCAACACACACCCTCCAACACCAACACACCCCTCCAACACCAACACCACCAACACACAACCTCCAACACCACTAAACACACACCCCAACACACTATACACATCTTCCCACAACACCTACACACACCTCCACGCAAATCCCTCAAGCACACAACACACCTCCAACACCCTCCAAACACCACCATCCAACACACCAACAACACACCCTCCCGACAATCAAAAACAACACACAACCCTCCAACACCACCAACACACACCCATCACCACCAACACACACCTCAGTCACCACCACGGACACCCTCTCAACACCAACACACACCCCACCAACCCCAACACACCAACACCAACACACCCCAACACCACCAACACCCTCCATCACCACCAACACACACCCTCCATCACCACCAACACCTCCAACACACACCAACACACACCCTCACCCACCACACACCTCCAACACCACCAACACACACCTCCAGCACCACACACCACCAACACACACCTCCCAACACCACCCAACACACAACCCAACCACACCAACACAACCAACACACACCCCAACACCAACACACCAACACAAACAACACACACACCCAACACACCAACACACCACTCAACACCCCAACACACAACCCTCCAACACCACCAACACACCCCCACACCACCAACACACCAACACCACCCAACACACACACCCACCAACACAACCACACACCTCCAACACCACCAACACACACCATCCAACACCTCCAACACACACACTCCAACACCACCAACACACACCCATGCACCACCAACACACACCCACCAACACAACCAACACACACCCACCAACAACCAACACACACCCACACACCCACACACACCATCCAACACCCAACACACACCTCCAACACAACCAACACACACCATCCAACACCACCCAACACACACCCTCCAACACCACCAACACACACCCCAACACCACCAACACACACCTCCAACACACACAACCTCCAACACCCTCCAACTCACACCTCCAACACCACCCCCCACACACACCTCTAGCACCACCAACACACACCTCCAACAAACCAACCACACCCCAACACCACCCCAACACACACACCCTCCAACATCACCCCAACACACACCCCCACCACCACCACACACACACCCTCCAACACCAACTCAGCCACCCTCCAACACCACCCCAACACACACACCCTCCAACACCACCCCAACACACACCCCTCCAACACCACCCCCACACACACCCTCTAGCACCACCAGCACACACACCCAACACCTCCAACACACCTCCAACACCACCCTCCAACACACACCCCTCCACCACCACCCCAACACACACCCTCCAGCACCACCAACACACACCCTCCAACACCACCCCAACACACACCCCAACACACCCTCCAACACCACCCCACACACCCTCCAACACCACCCCCACACACCTCCAACACCACCCCAACACACACACACCCTCCAACCATCACCCCACACAGCCACCCTCCAACACCACCCCCACACACACACCCTCCAACACCACCAACACACACCTCCAGCACCAACACCACACCCACCAACACCACCAACACACACCTCCACCACCAACACACCATCCAACACCAACACACACCCTCCAACACCCACACACCCTCCAACACACCCCACACACACCTCTAGCACCACCAACACACACCTCCAACACCTCCAACACACACCTCCAACACCCAACTCACACCTCCAACACCACCCCAACACACACCCCAACACACCCCTCCAACACCACCCCCACACACACACCTTCTCTAGCACCACCAACACACACCTCCAACACCCAAACACACACCCTCCAACACCACCCCACACACACCCTCTAGCACCACCAACACACACCCTCCAACACCTCCAACTCACACCCTCCAACACCACCCCAACACACACCCCCAACACACACACCTCCAACACCTCCAACACACAGCCTCCAACATTTATTATTATATATTCTCACATGACCAGCCTCTTTTGGTGTATGTTTTATCATTGATAATATAAAATACTACTACAGAAAAAATTTAATATATAATCAGTATTTTGTATAAAAATTGAATGACAAGGCAAATAATAAGGTAAAAAGGCCTTTTTTTTCTGAAAACCAGTTTTTGTGATATACAGTAATACCCCGCTATAACACGGTTTCGCTTAGCGCGAGCCACGTGATATTGCCCGCCAGAGACATGAACTTTACTTAACGCGGGTTTTTTCCACGATCCGCCAAGAGAGTGTCCGGCTCGAGAGCTATTTTCAGATTCGCCCCACCAACCCTGCCTGACTGCCTGCCTGCCTGCCTGTTTTAGCTCATAAAATTCATACAAATTACCCGCCGAATATAATTTACATTGCTGGAATTCTACAATATGATGATCATTTTGAATATAAAACATCATGGATTTTGCATTAGACATACAAATTTTAGATCTAATGTTTACTTGAGTAAATATATTATTTTTTTTGCAAATATATGCATATATGTATTCAAAATATTCCTGATCTTACAAGAATCCAGCAATGTCATTATATTATCCTAACTTTAGTTTGAGGTATTATTTATTCCTAAATATTCTGGTTTTCCCACACATCTGGTAGGGAGGGTTGGTGGGGGTGGGGAGAGGAGGACCAACCGACCATCTACGTTGAAGAATAATATTTTTTTTTATTTACTGAAGCTATTTGTTTTAGCTCATAAAATTCATACAAATTCGGTCAGAATATAATTTACATTGCTGGAATTCTAGTAATTTGATGATCATTTTGAATATATACATCATAGATTTTGCATTAGACATACAAATTTTAGATGTAATGTTTACTCTGATTAAATATGTTATCTTTTTGCAAAATATATGACATTTATATTCAAAATATTCCTGGTCTTCCAAGGAATCCAGCAATGTCAATTATATTATCCTAACTTATCTGAGGTATTATTTAATACTAAATGTTAAAATTTTAGTTTTTTCACGCAACATCTCTTGAAGGGAGGATTGGTGGGGTGGGGGGGGGTTGGGACGGACCGACGTGGTTGGAAGAGGGGGAGGCAAGGTGGGTAGTTTGATTGACAGATAGTGTCGTGAAGAATTTTTTTTTTATTAACTGAAGATATTTGTTTTAGCTCATAAAATTCATACAAATTACCCGGCCAGAATATAATTTACATTGCTGGAATTCTTACAATTTGGTAATCATTTTGAATATAAACATCATAGATTTTGCATTAGACATACAAATTTTAGATATAATTTGAGTAAATATGTTATCTTTTTAAAAATATATGACATTTATATTCAAAAAATTCCCTTCTTAGGAATCCAGCAATGTCAATTGTATTATTCTAACTTTAGTTTGAGGTATTATTTATTAAAATTTAGTGGTTTTCCCAAAAATTTCTCAGAGAGGGAAGAGCCAGCAGTGTAGTGTGTGAGAAGAGGGGAGTGGAGTTGAGTCCATTATTTGAATGGACATTAACTTCAGACTGTATTTCATTTCTTAAGTATTAATTGTAGCATGTACCATCATGAAATTTAGATGTTATTTTTACTAGAACATAGGTATTGTGTCGGAAAAAGTGGAGTTTGGGGGTCGGCCAGTTTCTATTGGAATTAATCCCATATGTTCTGTTGTTCACTTAGCGGTTTTCACTTAACACGTAATTCTGTGGATTTATTGACCGCGCTAGCTGGGTACTACTGTAGTCCAGATTACATTTGAGTTTATACCTAGGTATGTTAATGCCTAGCAATAACTCGCCAAGCCAACACTACAGATAGGGTGGATCAAACAATTGTATTTGTATTTTACTTGTATTTAAATACATTTTCAATGTACAGGTATTTGTAGTTGTAATTGTATTTGGTACCCAGAAGAAAAGTATTTTGTATTTGTATTTTCGACACTTGTTAGTATTACAGGCAGGAAGGGTTTTTAGGCTACAGTACTGCCTTTTGCCTCTTCCATAAACAAAGGAAAATTGATATTTTGTATTGCTACTTGCAGACAATTTGTGAGGATCAAAAACACTTGAATTTGATTTATTTTTGTAATTTTGTTTATTTTTATTACTGCTATTGTTATCTGTGCAGTATCGCTGAACATTCTGAATCTGTTGTGCATCTTTTTCGCTTGTTTTGAATTTAAATGCCACGCCACTTTTCCATCGACGCCTTGACATCAACCCACTGAAGTATTGACGTGATATACAAAGCTTCAAAATTCTGAGGCACTTTGCTAAGAGCATTCTGGGTTGCCATGTGTCGCCGCACCTTCTGAGAGTGTAGCAAAGCTGGTAATTTTACACCCTGAGCGAAGGTTGAGCCCAGAAATCTTCCGGCATTAATGATGATAAAATGTAATTCTGATATGTAGGTATTGGGTTTGTATTTTGAACTTGGAAATAAAAGTATTTGCATTTGTATTTTTTACATCTTAATTTCAGAAGTATTTGTATTTAGATTTGTATTTTTGAATTAAGGAATAAAAGTATTTGTATTTGTATTTTTGCATCATAATGTCACAAGTATTTGTATTTGACCGCTAAAATCAATATTTGATCCAACCCTGCATACAGGCAATTAAAACATCTAATAATTACTTAACACGAATATTAGGAGGACACGCCGCTACCTAGCATTTAATTGCAATTCTCAAACTCCCTCCAGACCCTCCATCACACTCATTGCTTGTCATATTTTGCCCTAGAGCGAGCAGTAAACAAATGTCAATTCTCGAGGGGTGAGATGGTGATGGGCTGACAGATTCTGACTATATCACAAAAACTGTTTTTTTAAAAATCGGCTTTGTTCAATCCAGAATGCGACGCCTAGCTATGATTACCCAGCAGGAGGTGGAGAGGATGTGACATTGTGTATAAGGCACCACTAGCTAGGTCCAGATTATAATTATAAACGTTTTTAGAATATTTTCCAAAATTAGGAACATTTACCGAAGGTATAATGTTAATTTACATATCCCAATTAGGATACTTACTTTACTCTGATGAGGAAGAAGGTCCTGGTTATGGAGATTAACTAGGTGGGGAGGGGACCCCAGCACCACCACATGTGAAGAAGCTCAGAGATAGATGAAGATAGCTGTTTTGAAATTTTTTTTGAAGATTTCAAAAGCCCACTTCTTTGATCTGACTGAGGCTCATATGCGCGAGAAAGGCCACAGACCCTGCAATATTTCCTGTGTCATGTGCCCAAAATTTCTTGCCAGGGTCTGCTTGATTCACCTAACCGATAAATATTTTGTCATTTGACTAGGAAACAATTTCTTACCATCCTGTGATGAGAATACATAGGGGCCTCGATTAGGGAATCTGGTAAACCATTCGTGAAGATTCCTAACTGGGCACAATATATGAGACCCTTGTCTCATCCATTAGCTGTTTTATCCTGATAGGTTAAGCTTGAAAATCCTCTCTTTCATTTTTTCTCAGGATCTCCGTGGGAAAAAGGGTGACATCTTCCTCAGAAGATACCAATAATGATGGATTATTGGAATTGAAATCAGTTCACTAATTCTCATATGTTGCTATTGCTAGAAGGAAGGCTGCCTTCTGGAGCAATCTGTCCTTGTTCAGATTTATATTGTAATTAGGCCCTTAAGAAATTTAGTAACTTTATCTAGAGACCAGGTGGGATTCTCTTAGGCCAAGGGGTCTCTGAATGAAAAAAAACGATCTGAGCATTGAAAAATTCTTGGGTTCAAAGTAATATTAAAACCCATGCCAGAGGGTCAACCAATGCTGATTTATAAGATGCAATTGTCGATCCTTGAAGGCCTTTAACCTAAAAGAAAATCTAAAAATTCTAACACCTGTTTCCGACAATGTGATTGGAGTCGTTAACCTGATAAATTCTTGAAAAAGATTCCAAGCTTTCTCAATTGCATAGAAGTTGGGGTCTATGACCTGCTATCACTTAGTTAACTACAGCCACTCCTCGACTTCGACCACCGGATATCTGACCGCCCCAGTTGTACCAAAAAATTTAAAATTACTTATTTCCGAGTCCAGCGTTAGTGATTGCGCTGTGTACTGACAAAAAAAAAAAAATTTGTAATTCCTTTAAAATGGCTGGCAAGCTTAAAAAGTGAGAGTTTGTGGTGCTGAGAATAAAAAGAGAACATCCATTTTAATTTTCTATGTATTATCTTTGCATTTTTCGACTTATGACCAATCCGACTTATGACATGATTTGGGTCCCTAACCCGTCTTAAGTCGGGAGTGGCTGTATATCGAAAATACCCAACAATCTATTTAAACATCTTTTGAGAAACTCAAGCGTGAAGTGCCAGGATATCTCGAACTGAAGGTGCAGTACCTGGTGACATCCTTATTTTGACAATTGTAGTGGATCTGGTACCAGTCCAACAGATCCAGTCACCAAGGTTGTAGGATCCAATATGGTGTAATTAAGAGGACCTAACCTTTGAAGGATCTGAGTTTGTAAACCACTTTGGGCAACATTTTCACGGGTGGGAACAGATAAATTTAATTCAATTGTTCCAATCTATAAGTAGATCATTTCCTAAAAGATTCGATTGTTGAGATGCATAAAAGTGGCATCTTGTGATCGTTTTGTGAGGCAGAGATCTATTTCTTGAGTCCCAAACCTCCTCACTAGACTCTTGAACTCTGATATCTTTAGGGACCATTCTGTTTCCGTCAATACTGGCCTGAGATGGGACAACGCATTTGCCCATTTGTTTTTACTCCACGGATATATGAGTTGCTTTGAGGTAAAGTGTTTGTGTTACACAAACTTTTATTTTTATTTTTTTATTAATTTTTAATAGGTTTAGAACAGGATTCTCAACCGGGAATTCCCCAGGAAATTCAGGTTTCAGGGGAACTGATTCGGGAGCAAGAGATATGTTACGATGAAATCAATCACAATTTTGGCCTTGATGTGCGATTCCTACCCAAAAGTGGCAGAAAAGAGCTATCCGTGCATTGCTTCGTTTGTGTCGACATATCTTTGTGAGTCAGGCTTTTCAACTCTATTAAATTAAACAAACAACGTAGTAGATTAGAGGTAGAAAATGACCTGCGTTGTGCCCTTTCAAGCACTCCTCCGCATCAGGATTGGCGAAGAAAAAACAATTACAGGTTTCTCATTGATTGTAATCTTCATCCAAATAAAATTAATTACAAATTTACAATATCCTGGTATTCTATTGAACTTTTGTTTATTGCATTATGCTTCAGTTTGGTCTGTTAAGTAATTCATTATAAATAAAAAAAAACTATTTTACTTTTATTCAAGTTTTATAAATCCATCAACATTTTCAATTGGCATTTAATTTGTAAACTCACCATAAAAATAATCCATGTAAAATTGTAAATGTATATGTACTAATATGGAAAAAAATAAAGTTTTTCAGTATTACAGTGGCCTCGGTTAACGAACTCAATCCGTTCAGAAAGGTGGTTAGATTAACCGAAGCGTTAGTTAACGAAACCATTGTTTCAATGGGTTTTTGGAGTAATTGGTTCCAGCTCACCGAAAATTTCCTAAATTCAACAAAATGGTAGAAAAGTTCACTTACTTTGAGGTGTGTATGTAGAAGGCTCTGGATGATGATGATGATGATGGGATTTAGAATGGGGTGGAGGAAGGAAGAAAGAAGGCATTGGGGTGGAAGAAGTCCCATGGTGCCATTCACCCATAAAATTTAGCTCTCTGGTTTAATTCAAGATTATTTTTTCTTTAAATCAACGCTGCACTGCATTATATATTGTCAATATATAAAATATATTTCAAAATGACCAATAATTTGCTTGAAACACAGAAAAATAGCGTTTAGTTGAAGAGAGTCTCAAGCAAGATGTTACCTCCAGTGAAAACAGAGAGAGAGACGGCGCCTGTTTGCTGTGTAAAGAGGCTGGATGCAGCGCATTAAACTAGTCACTTTACCTTCAATTTTGTTCAATAATTGTTAAATGACTAAAAAATTGAATATTAAACTTTTAAAATTATTGAATAGTATAAACTTCTTGATATTTACAAAAATAGTAGGAATTTAAGCCCTAGAACCGATTAATGTATTGGCGGACTGATACTAAACTGGTTGCCCTGTCAGTGCTAGAAACATGTTGGTCGGTTAAGTAAGAAGTTAGTTAAGCGAATTTTTTTTCGTTAACGAATTGAAGATCCTTATGGAAGGCAGTTCGTTAATGAAATTACGTTAACCGAGGTGTTAGTTAAGCGAGGGTCACTGTATATGCATATTATTTGGAATGCACTTTTGGGCAGACAATC
>NW_024732228.1:0-16524 GCF_018991925.1 Homarus americanus
TAATAATAAGCAGCATTATATAAATAAACCAATATTAATACAAAGGTCTGACGACCCAAGGGAGCAGAACAAAGACAAAACACCAATAAGAAAGATGAAGCGATCTGGTTGAGCCCAGATTCTTTCTACTCCTACCGTATTTCAGTTTCACCACCTTTTTCTTCAATTCCTAATAATCTTCTTTCACCTCTTAACTAATGACTTCGTATCGTATCGTACTATCTAGCCTAAACTGTTTAGCCTGACGTAGAGTTTTTTAATAACCTGGTGATATGGAACCACACACACCCCCCCTTAACCTGGGATAATGCAATCAAATGGATAATTGCTAACTATTCTCAGAGATAATGCAATCAAATGGTTAGTTGCTAACCGGGGGCTGCGCCCCCGGACCCCCTGTGTTAGATACTGTATTTGGTCATGATGAATTGTTTATTAGACTATAAGAAATCCTCTTCCTTCTTGTATTGGCAAGGGGAGTTTGCTTTAACTTAGGTATGCTAGCCTAAGTAAAAATAGATGCCCTTCATTGGTGTTGTCGATGGCACAGCACAGCACAGCACCGTGCCTATGACGAAATCAACATTAAACTCAACTCATACTTCAAAACGGACCAAGAGAACTTGCACACCCGGAATGGAGACTGTCAAAGTCAATCGGGGGTCGATTTAATAGCATACTACAGAAACTTGCACACCCGGAATGGGAGACCGTCAAAAGCCAATCGGGGTCGATTTGATAGCATACTACAGAAACTTGCACAACTGAATGGGAGACCGTCAAAGTCAATCGGGGTCGATTTGATATGCGATACTACAGAAACTTGCACACCCGCATGGGAGACCGTCAGAGTCAATCGGGGGTCGATTTAATAGCATACTACAGAAACTTGCACACCCGAATGGGAGACCGTCAAAGTCAATCGGGGGTCGATTTAATAGCATACTACAGAAACTTGCACACCCGAATGGGAGACCGTCAAAGTCAATCGGGGGTCGATTTAATAGCATACTACATAAAACATTACTAGAGGAATAAAGATGAGAGTGACCAACCAGCTCCACTAAGAACCTGGCATACAGTGTACCTTTAGACTAACACAACTAACACTTAACTAACACCAAAAAAAAATGTGACTACCCTCCCAGTTACACAAGGACCTGGGCGGGCTCACTAACTCCAACAATAACAAAAATAATAATAATAAGCAGCATTATATAAATAAACCAATATTAATACAAAGGTCTGACGACCCAAGGGAGCAGAACAAAGACAAAACACCAATAAGAAAGATGAGCGATCTGGTTGAGCCCATATTCTTTCTACTCCTACTGTATTTCAGTTTCACCACCTTTTCTTCAATTCCTAATAATCTTCTTTCACCTCTTAACTAATGACTTCGTATCGTATCGTACTATCTAGCCTAAACTGTTTAGCCTGACGTAGAGTTTTTTAATAAATCTGGTGATATGGAACCACACACAACCCCCCTTAACCTGGGATAATGCAATCAAATGGATAATTGCTAACTATTCTCAGAGATAATGCAATCAAATGGTTAGTTGCTAACCGGGGGCTGCGCCCCCGGACCCCCTGTGTTAGATACTGTATTTGGTCATGATGAATTGTTTATTAGACTATAAGAAATCCTCTTCCTTCTTGTATTGGCAAGGGGAGTTTGCTTTAACTTAGGTATGCTAGCCTAAGTCAAAATAGATGCCCCTTCCTTATTGGTGTTGTCGATGGCACAGCACAGCACAGCACCGTGCCTATGACGAAATCAACTTCATTAAACTCAACTCATACTTCAAATGCACCAAGAGAACTTGCACACCCGAATGGGAGACCGTCAAAGCCAATCGGGGGTCGATTTAATAGCATACTACAGAAACTTGCACACCCGGAATGGAGACCGTCAAAGTCAATCGGGGTCGATTGATAGCATACTACAGAAACTTGCACACCCGGAATGGGAGACCGTCAGTCAATCGGGGTCAGATTTGATAGGCATACTACAGAAATCCTGCACACCAATGGGGAGACCGTCAGAGTCAATCGGGGGTCGATTTAATAGCATACTACAGAAACTTGCACACCCGAATGGGAGACCGTCAACGTCAATCGGGGGTCGATTTAATAGCATACTACAGAAACTTGCACACCCGAATGGGAGACCGTCAAAGTCAATCGGGGGTCGATTTAATAGCATACTACAGAAACTTGCACACCCGAATGGGAGACCGTCAAAGTCAATCGGGGGTCGATTTAATAGCATACTACAGAAACTTGCACACCCGAATGGGAGACCGTCAAAGTCAATCGGGGATCGATTTGATAGCATACCACAGAAACTTGCACACCCGAATGGGAGACCGTCAAAGTCAATCGGGGATCGATTTAATAGCATACTACAGAAACTTGCACACCCGAATGGGACACCGTCAAAGTCAATCGGGGGTCGATTTGATAGCATACTACAGAAACTTGCACACCCGAATGGGAGACCGTCAAAGTCAATCGGGGATCGATTTGATAGCATACCACAGAAACTTGCACACCCGAATGGGAGACCGTCAAAGTCAATCGGGGGTCGATTTAATAGCATACCACAGAAACTTGCACACCCGAATGGGAGACCGTCAAAGTCAATCGGGGGTCGATTTGATAGCATACTACAGAAACTTGCACACCCGAATGGGAGACAGTGAAAGTCAATCGGGGGTCGATTTAATAGCATACTACAGAAACTTGCACACCCGAATGGGAGACAGTCAAAGTCAATCGGGGGTCGATTTAATAGCATACTAGAGAAACTTGTACACCCGAATGGGAGACAGTCAAAGTCAATCGGGGGTTGATTTAATAGCATACTACAGAAACTTGCACACCTGAATGGGAGACAGTCAAAGTCAATCGGGGGTCGATTTAATAGCATACTACAGAAACTTGCACACCCGAATGGGAGACCGTCAAAGCCAATCGGGGGTCGATTTAATAGCATACTACAGAAACTTCTGCACACCCGAATGGGAGACCGTCAAAGCCAAATCGGGGGTCGATTTGATAGCATTACAGAAACTTGCACCCGAATGGGAGAGGCCAAAGTCAATCGGGGTCGATTTAATAGCATACTACAGAAACTTGCACACCCGAATGGGGAGACCGTCGTCAATCGGGGGTCGATTTAATAGCATACCACAGAAACTTGCACACCCGAATGGGAGACCGTCAAAGTCAATCGGGGATCGATTTGATAGCATACCACAGAAACTTGCACACCCGAATGGGAGACCGTCAAAGTCAATCGGGGGTCGATTTAATAGCATACCACAGAAACTTGCACACCCGAATGGGAGACCGTCAAAGTCAATCGGGGGTCGATTTGATAGCATACTACAGAAACTTGCACACCCGAATGGGAGACAGTCAAAGTCAATCGGGGGTCGATTTAATAGCATACTACAGAAACCGTACTACCCGGAATGGGAGACCACAAAGTCAATCGGGGTCATTTGATAGCATACTACAGAGAAGTTCCACACCCGCATGAGAGACCGTCAAAGTCAATCGGGGATCGATTTGATAGCATACCACAGAAACTTGCACACCAGAATGGGAGACCGTCAAAGTCAATCGGGGGTCGATTTAATAGCATACTACAGAAACTTGCACACCTGAATGGGAGACCGTCAAAGTCAATCGAGGGTCGATTTGATAGCATACTACAGGAACTTGCACACCCGAATGGGAGACAGTCAAAGTCAATCGGGGGTCGATTTAATAGCATACTACAGAAACTTGCACACCCGAATGGGAGACCGTCAAAGTCAATCGGAGGTCGATTTGATAGCATACTACAGAAACTTGCACACCGGAATGGGAGACAGTCAAAGTCAATCGGGGGTCGATTTAATAGCATACTACAGAAACTTGCACACCCGAATGGGAGACCGTCAAAGTCAATCGGGGGTCGATTTCATAGCATACTACAGAAACTTGCACACCCGAATGGGAGCCAGTCAAAGTCAATCGGGGGTCGATTTAATAGCATACTACAGAAACTTGCACACCCGAATGGGAGACCGTCAGAGTCAATCGAGGGTCGATTTAATAGCATACTATACAAAATGATCCGAGAATGTGCACACACCGAGTGGGAGACGGTGATGAAAGCGTCCGCCCTTGTACACTGGATGGCACTATTTCACTATAGTAAGGGGTAGGGGCACCTCGGTCATATTACACAACATACCAGAGAAGTTCCACACCCGCATGGGAGACAGTCAAAGTGAATCGGGGGTCGATTTGATAGCATACTACAGAGAACTTGCACACCCGAATGGGAGACCGTCAAAGTCAATCGGGGGTCGATTTGATAGCATACTACAGAGAACTTGCACACCCGAATGGGAGACCTTCAGAGTCAATCGAGGGTCGATTTTATTGCATACTACAGAAACTTGCACACGAATGGGGAGACCGTCAAAGTCAATCGGGGGTCGATTTGATATACAAAACTTGCACACCCAGGCCAGGCCATCAAGTCAATCGGGGTCGATTTGATAGCATACTGAAACTTGCACACCGAATAGAGAACAGTGAAAAGTCAATCGAGTTGAGTTGTATACTACAGAAACTTGCACACCTGAATGGGAGACCGTCAACGTCAATCGGGGGTCGATTTAATAGCATACTACAGAAACTTGCACACCCGAATGGGAGACCGGCAAAGTCAATCGGGGGTCGATTTGATAGCATACTAGAGAAACTTGCACACCCGAATGGCAGACCGTCAAAGTCAATCGGGGGTCGATTTGATAACATACTACAGAAACTTGCACACCCGAATGGGAGACAGTCAAAGTCAATCGGGGGTCGATTTAATAGCATACTACAGAAACTTGCACACCCGAATGGGAGACCGTCAAAGTCAATGGGGGGTCGATTTAAGAGCATACTTTACAAAATGATCCGAGAATCTGCACACACCGAGTGGGAGACGGTGATGAAAACGTCCACCCTTGTACGCTGGATGGCACTATTTCACTATGGTAAGGGGTAGAGGCACCTCGGTCATATTGTACAACATACCAAAAAAGTTCCACACCCGCATGGGAGACCGTCAGAGTCAATCGGGGGTCGATTTAATAGCATACTACAGAAACTTGCACACCCGAATGGGAGACCGTCAAAGTCAATCGGGGGTCGATTTAAGAGCATACTTTACAAAATGATCCGAGAATCTGCACACACCGAGTGGGAGACGGTGATAAAAGCGTCCGCCCTTGTACACTGGATGGCACTATTTCACTATTGTAAGGGGTAGAGGCACCTCGGTCATATTATACAACATACCAGAGAAGTTCCACACCCGCATGAGAGACCGTCAAAGTCAATCGGGGATCGATTTGATAGCATACCACAGAAACTTGCACACCAGAATGGGAGACCGTCAAAGTCAATCGGGGGTCGATTTAATAGCATACTACAGAAACTTGCACACCTGAATGGTAGACCGTCAAAGTCAATCGAGGGTCGATTTGATAGCATACTACAGGAACTTGCACACCTGAATGGGAGACAGTCAAAGTCAATCGGGGGTCGATTTAATAGCATACTACAGAAACTTGCACACCTGAATGGTAGACCGTCAAAGTCAATCGAGGGTCGATTTGATAGCATACTACAGGAACTTGCACACCCGAATGGGAGACAGTCAAAGTCAATCGGGGGTCGATTTAATAGCATACTACAGAAACTTGCACACCCGAATGGGAGACAGTGAAAGTCAATCGGGGGTCGATTTAATAGCATACTACAGAAACTTGCACACCCGAATGGGAGACCGTCAAAGTCAATCGGGGGTCGATTTAATAGCATACTACAGAAACTTGCACACCCGAATGGGAGACCGTCAAAGTCAATCGGGGGTCGATTTGATAGCATACTACAGAAACTTGCACACCCGAATGGGAGACAGTCAAAGTCAATCGGGGGTCGATTTAATAGCATACTACAGAAACTTGCACACCCGAATGGGAGACCGTCAAAGTCAATCGGGGGTCGAGCATACTTTACAAAATGATCCGAGAATCTGCACACACCGAGTGGGAGACGGTGATGAAAACGTCCGCCCTTGTATGTTCGATTGCACTATTTCACTATATTAAGGGGAGAGGGTGCCTTCGCACACATATTCGGTGTGAAATATCTTCCGCCCCCCAGCGGAGCACTTCGGCGCCTCTGCGAAGCAAAGCGCGGCATTCAAAAACAACAACCAAAATTGCCGTCGCTTTCCCTTCCCTGCACTGCAATGGCTGGAGCAGCAGCAGAAGGAGAGAGAGAGAGAAAATAGTCTCATGGGGTCAGAGGAATGGCAGTGGAGCGCGATCTATGAATTTCACTAGCCAGGTCTGTCTCCCAATTGAACATTATTACTCTCTCGGCGCACACGTCGCCACCACGGTTTCCGTGACAGCAGCAGCATCATGATGATGTTGCGTCTATTGTAAGTCCGGAACCGGGTTATTCGGCTGTTCGCGAACAGTCAGGTTTTAACCTTGCCTAACAAACGATCAAACAACTTCCACTCTCGAGGTGCGGTATGGTGACTGTCCTATCGTCCGCTCTTGTATGCTGGATTGCACTATTTCACTATATTAAGGGGAGAGGGTGCCTTCACACACCTATTCGGTGTGGAATATCTTCCGCCCCCCAGCGGAGCGCTTCGGCGCCTCTGCGAAGCAAAGCGCGGCATTCAAAAACAACAACCAAAGTTGCCGTCGCTTTCCCTTCCCTGCCCTGCAATGGCTGGAGCAGCAGCAGCAGCAGAAGGAGAGAGAGAGAAAATAGTCTCATGGGGTCAGAGGAATGGCAGTGGAGCGGGTTCTATGAATTTCACTAGCCAGGTCTGTCTCCCAATTGAACATTATTACTCTCTCGGCACCGCGTCGCCACCACGGTTTCGCGACCGCTGCTGGCATCATGATGTTGCGTCTATTGTAAGTCCGGAACCGGGTTATTCGGCTGTTCGCGAACAGTCAGGTTTTAACCTTGCCTAACAAACGATCAAACAACTTCCACTCTCGAGGTGCGGTACGGTGACTGTCCTATCGTCCAGTCTTGTATGCTGGATTGCACTATTTCACTATATTAAGGGGAGAGGGTGCCTTCACACACCTATTCGGTGTGGAATATCTTCCGCCCCCCAGCGGGGCGCCTCTGCGAACCAAAGCGCGGCATTCAAAAACAACAACCAAAGTTGCCGTCGCTTTCCCTTCCCTGCCCTGCAGTGGCTGGAGCAGCAGAAGGAGAGAGAGAGAGAGAGAGAGAAAATAGTCTCATGGGGTCAGAGGAATGGCAGTGGAGCGGGTTCTATGAATTTCACTAGCCAGGTCTGTCTCCCAATTGAGCATTATTACTCTCTCGGCGCCACCACGGTTTCCATGACAGCAGCAGCAGCATCATGATGATGTTGCGTCTATTGTAAGTCCGGAACCGGGTTATTCGGCTGTTCGCGAACAGTCAGGTTTTAACCTTGCCTAACAAACGATCAAACAACTTCCACTCTCGAGGTGCGGTACGGTGACTGTCCTATCGTCCGCTCTTGTATGCTGGATTGCACTATTTCACTATATTAAGGGGAGAGGGTGCCTTCACACACATATTCGATGTGAAATATCTTCCGCCCCCCAGCGGAGCGCTTCGCCTCTCTGCGAAGCAAAACGCGGCATTCAAAAACAACAACCAAAATTGCCGTCGATTTCCTCTCCCTGCCCTGCAATGGCTGGAGCAGAAGGAGAGCGAGAGAGAGAATAGTCTCATTGGGTCAGAGGAATGGCAGTGGAGCGGGCTAATGGCGAGTAGGCTCGCGATCTATCAATTACACTAGCCAGGTCGCTCTCCCTATTGAACATTATTACTCTCTCACGTCGCCACTGCGGTTTCCGCGACAGCAGCAGCAGCATCATGATGATGATGTTGCATCCACCAATTAGTCCGGAACCGGGTTATTCGGCTGTCTGCGAACAGTCTGGTTTTAACCTTACCCAACATCTACTCTCGAGGTGCGGTACGGTGAATGTCCTATCGTCCGACCTTCTATGCTGGATTGCACTATTTCACTATATTAAGGGGAGAGGGTGCCTTCACACACATATTCGGTGTGAAATATCTTCCGCCCCCCAGCGGAGCGCTTCGGCGTATGTTTTACCAAATGAATTACAACGTCCAGCTAGTCTAAACTTAATAGCTTTTATACGATATAAACTAAAGTGTTGTATTCTTGTTTTATAATGTTGGTCTAATTGAGCTAAACCTAACTCTAATTTCTCCGAACCAGTTTTCATAGGATCAGTAATTTTTAAATTTTGGATAATACGACATTTCTGTCGGATAATATTAGTTGATTTTCTTGTTCTGTTTATTCTTGAACGGTAGGGGGTCCGGGGGCGCAGTTTGTCCTTTAGACTCCTTGTAGAACGGTAAGGCCTCCTATGGCCCATGAATGGTTTCATAATACTCTGTTTGGTAGACTAATTAGTTGATGACTGGTGTCTGCGACTGCCTGAGAAGTAATGACAATTACTGACAAGTACTGACAAGTAGTAACAAGTTGGGTGGACAAAACGTTTTAAACCGAGTGACCGGATATGACGCAACAGTACAGGTTGGTGCAAGTCCGTACATGAATACTAGGACAGTATGTGGGTTGTGTGTGCGTAGAGTTTCAGACCGGATATGAATTGAGATAGGACAATGACGTCAGAGATAAAACACCGGATGCTCTTGGTAGTGGTAGCTCTCGCGGAGTAGAGGTAATACTGACTCTACTCCGCTAACCTGACGCGTAAATTTGGTGTTTTATCCGTAGAGTTTTTTAATAAATCTGGTGATATGGAACCACACACAACCCCCTTAACCTGGGATAATGCAATCAAATGGATAATTGCTAACTATTCTCAGAGATAATGCAATACGCGGTATCGTGGATAATGCAATCAAATGGTTAGTTGCTAACCGGGGGCTGCGCCCCCGGACCCCCTGTGTTAGATACTGTATTTGGTCATGATGAATTGTTTATTAGACTATAAGAACCTTAGACAACCCCCCTTAACCTGGGATAATGCAATCAAATGGTTAGTGGCCTAACTACCGGCCTAACCTTCTGCGATGGATACAGGTGTACGTTGGTTACATGCTAACCGGGGGCTGCGCCCCCGGACCCCCTAAGTTTAAAGGAATATAAATACAAAATATATGATTTTTTTTATCTTTATTCGGGATTAATACCCTTTACTTCTACATAATATGTAACATCCATAATATATACGCAACAGTACAGGTTGGTGCAAGTCCGTACATGAATACTAGGACAGTATGTGGGTTGTATGTGCATAGAGTTTCAGACCGGATATGAATTGAGATAGGACAATGACGTCAGAGATAAAACACCGGATGCTCTTGGTAGTGGTAGCTCTCGCGGAGTAGAGGTAATACTGACTCTACTCCGCTAACCTGACGCGTAAATTTGGTGTTTTATCCGTAGAGTTTTTTAATAAATCTGGTGATATGGAACCACACACAACCCCCCTTAACCTGGGATAATGCAATCAAATGGATAATTGCTAACTATTCTCAGAGATAATGCAATACGCGGTATCGTGGATAATGCAATCAAATGGTTAGTTGCTAACCGGGGGCTGCGCCCCCGGACCCCCTGTGTTAGATACTGTATTTGGTCAAGATATTGACTCTGGATGGGGTTATGTTCATTTAGGTTGTACTTCAGATATTGTTATATATAAAAAAAAATAGAAAAAATACGACACGGTCGTAACAATATCCTTTCTTGGCACAATAATAATCATACCTAAACTCTATTTTGTCAATAATACTTACAAGTATGCTTCACAGAACGTAAGCTTTTTATTTTTAGATTTGGGTAAAATGTACAATTTTGGGCTTTTGACGAAATTTACCGTGAAAACTCTGTTGGCAAATTTCTCACTAATTTATTGTTTTTTTCAGAGTTTTGTTGTGTGTTAATTATGTACTATATTCTATCCATCAATTCCTGAAAACAAAGAAGCTTAAAAGAGTGACACAATGACTAGGCATACTGTCAGATTTTTTTATTTCAATTTTGCTAATACTTAGAGATTTGCGAGGAACACGTAATTTGACGAGTTTCACGAGTTATGGATGGTATTGGCCAATTTCTCTCTAAAATCGTGGTTTTTTCAGAGTTTTGTTGTGTGTTAATTATGTACTAGATTCTATCCATCAATTCCTATATTTTTTCTCAGAAAAAAAGGTCATTTAACCTGACATAACTTCTAAAATGAAAAATTTTCAAAATTCTGTCCTAAATCTTATTCATGAATAGAAAAAAACCAAGAAGCTTAAAAGGGTGACACAATGACTAGGCATACTCTCAGATTTTTTTATTTCAATGTTGCTAATAATTAGAGATTTGCGAGGAACACGTAATTTGACAAGTTTCACGAGTTATGGAATGTGTTGACCAATTTCTCTCTAAATTCATGGTTTTTTCAGAATTTTGGTGTGTGTTAAATAGGTTCTATATTCCATCAAGCAAATATAATATTTTTTTCCAGAAATGAAGGTCAATTAACACTATCTAACTTCTGAAATGAGAAATTTTCCCAAATATTCCAATTTTTGGGGGTTTTGGCACGTAATTCCAATTCTTATATGGACTATGCACTGTTTTCTATTTGTTTCTCTCCAAAATTGTCCACTTACACAACAAACTGAGCTGTGTTGACACTTTCCAACTTGTTCAAACATTTTCCAACTCCTGCTGTGTCTGAAATTTCTCACCATCAGACTAAGTCCTGTCCACTGTCTTAAGGAACAACAATTGTTACTGTCAAACATTATAAGACTTATAATTTGGCATGGGATTCGCTGGTCCCTTTGATGCCTAACATTATGGCACCCTTCATGCATCAGTATCCCAGGTTAGGTAAAAAGGTTATCGAAGGTTCTATAAAAACCCTCAAGCAAGCAAATTCTGTATCAACAGGAGAAGATAAAAAAAGTACTCCAAACAACACCACATAATTGCAGCCCTTTACCACACAACATAAAACTTCAGCAGGGATTTATGAAGGGTTTTTTCTTTTTTTTTCAAACATAAAGGAAAGGAACAACTTAAGCCAATCACACCCAATGTTTCACAGAAATGGCAACTTCATCAAACAACTTCAAAGAGGTTTCTTCAAACTGCTCCCTGGGCCTGTTTTACTACTCAGCTGTCTGAAGGTAAGACTACATTCCAAGCCTTTAACAACACCACATAATTGCAACAACAAGACCACATAATTGCAACACAACACCACTTAATTGCAACACAACACCACTTAATTGCAACCCTTTACCACACACCATACAACTTCAGCAGGGATTTATCAAGGGTTATTTCTTCTTTCTTTCAAAACAAAAGGCAATGAACAATTTCAGGCAATCCCACCCAATGTCAAACTCTTTCTCACTCACAACTAACATTGTCACACACATAGCAACTTCATCTAACTTCACAAAGGGTTCTTCAAACTGCTTCCTGGGACAAATTCCATACTAAACTGTCTCAAGGTATTACTACTGTTGCTGTCAAACATTTCCAGACTTAGAATGGGGCAGGGGATTCGCTGCTCCCTTTGTATCTGAATGAATGCTTCGCATTCATTCACACACGAAAGTTTGGTAAGATTGTGGACTGCTTAACAACCCATTCAGCATCCAACTTCTCCCAACTTTCCTAACTTAGAGGTATGTCCTAACTTAGAGGTGCTCGCTTCACTTAATTATATATATAAATATGGCAGAACCTATCTTTAAAAATAAAGATAATGACTTTTTTTCGAAAAAAGTGGCGTTTTCTGTTCACTTGGAGAAAATGGGAAATTTTCTAATTTAATGGGGAACTTTGGTATATTTTGTATTTGTCGAAAACCCCCGTTTTCTACGACGCCAGCTGTCTAGGTGATCCCGTTTTGTAGAAGTTTCTGTATTCCAAATATGGCTGTACTTTACGTTGTGAAAAATAAAGACATTGATTATATGCTTTCTTTTATTAGACTTGTTCTAATTGAAGACTAATCAGTGTGGGCTATCAAATTTGGGATGAATGTCCTCAAGCACACCTGAAGTAATTACATAGTTCAAGATACAGTAAGTCAGGTGGCCTGAAGTGTTTGACAGTGTCACATTCAATAATATAGTGTATGCTTTATCACAAAGTTTACATGCTGAGTGTTACTAACTTGCCAGATGTGTGTGTATTCGACTACATCACATTGTCTGGTTCTGTCCTTATGCTGGTCATACCGGTACCTCTTGTTACAAAATTTGTCATTTACTAATGCTACAACTGTGAGGTCTCTCTGCATTTCTCACATCATGATTCTGACTTGAATGTTTTTAATTACGGCATTGGACAGACCAAGGTCGTGGTCAACATTTTCTTTCTTACATGCCTGATTCCAACATGGGACGGAATCCACACAAATTTGATACGAAAGTTGTTCTCATTTGCAGTTATCACATTCCTTTTAATATCACATGCAACTTTACATTGATTTCAAAGCAGTTTGAGTCACCCCACCTCCATTTTCTTTGAGGCTAAGTAGATTCCAGTTTGTGTTGTGCTGGCCCAGTTGTTCAGCCTTTGTTTGTTACACTGAAATTATTTCTATGTCAACAATATACAGAGTCCACAAACATTTCTAAGTCCACAAACATGACATTTTTTATAAGTCAACAAACACCACATTTTTTCAGAGTCGACAAATATTTTATAAGTCAACAAACATAATACATTTTTCGAAGTCCACAAATTATCCCAAGTAAACAAAGGATAACAAATGTTTCGGTCAACAAACATAATAAATGTTTAGAAGTCCACAGGATAATAATTTTTATAAGTCCACAACCATTATATTTTCTTCTAAGTCCACAAATTATTCTAATGGGCCTGTTTTGCTACTCAGCTGTCTCAAGGTAAGACTACTGGTGCTGTCAAACATTATAAGACTTAGAATGTGGCATGGGATTCGCTGGTCCCTTTGTATATGAATGAACACTGCGTGTTCATTCAAACAACTAAAGATGCCTATGTACTGCACACATCATTGTCACTCCTAAAAATCCCATTTAATTCATATTACGCTATATAACATTCAAATGCACCGCGCTTGTAGAACCTCAGACAACGGGAAACATTGATAAAGGACAACTCAATGTTCCTAGACCTTGTGTTGTATTGTACAGTTATATCATATTAAGTGTATGTGGTCATAGCATTAAGGATAACTCAGGGTATACATAAGATGACTGTTAAAGTCCAGTTGAGCCGGACTAGTGTACTGTAAGACTAAGTGGGGATCAGGGTTTGAAGGTCATACTATTTACGTCTGTCAGCGTGTAGCGAACATAACTCCCACAGATATCATATGAGAACAATGATCTGGAAAAAGGATAAATGTATCAGAACTATGTGAGATGATCCAGAAACAATACTTGAAAGGAAATATCTTGTATGCGTCGGTATGAATTTAATACACCTCGTATCCTCACGTGACATATACCCACGACAGGTACAGTGATCAGAGAATCTTATGTCTGTGTGAGAGGAGGATCCCTCATTACAGTTTTAAGTGAAGGTGATACACCCCCGCCATGAACATCCAGCCTTTGTTTCAAGGTGCGTCATGTACCCGCCTCAGTTGCCACGTTGATATAATAACCCCAAGAACTAGCAAACCAAGACCTTACATTAGTGTGTAATTTAGGATTAAAATATGGGTTTATAAGGCATGAGTGACAATATAGCGAAAAGTGTTAAGGTGAGAAACAAAAGTGAAAATTAAGGCTTGGAAACTGTAGGCCTATGTGACGAGGAGCGGCGGGGCAATGCCCTCAGTCTTCCTCGTTCTACCGCCACCTCAGGTCAGTGCCCTATAATTAACGTTGATAAATAGAAGTTATTACAGTTAAAAGCTTTGTCGGATATATAAGTGTAATAGGAATGTGTTAAGGGGTGGGATAACCGCCCGTCAGACATTATTTCTTAGTCTTCCTCGTTCTACCGCCACCTCAGGTGCCATGTGGTCGCCATTGTCCCTTTGAGCGTCACAACAGGTGGGGACTACTCCCCGCTATGCCAATCCACTGTGAACCTGTGGATTTCCAGCGCACCACTCCAGATGAATAGTCACAAATAAGGTATGTCTCTAGGTGAAGCCCTCGTCTTTACCCACCGAGGGCGGTGTGCGAACGAGGTGCCTGTTGTGTATACCTAAAGGTCACAAGGAGTCACATACTTGCAGGTATGGAGTGTAACAGGTGTCTTGAGATGGTGCTACTATGTATGATAACCGACGGTGCTAGATTCCACACAGGTGGAGCAGTCTGATGTGTTAAGGGATATTGTAAGAAGGGACCACCGAGGTAAGGTGGTCACACATTGTTATGCAATAAATAGATTGATAACACGCCATCAATGTAAGAGTCTGGGGCCTGTATAGATATGTAAATACCAAGAGATGTGAACACGCCTGACGCCAAGACTCTGTTACCATTCACTGTACCATTTATTCACATGTCTGTATTACTACATATTATTCTAGCATGTCTGATATCTATGCTTATGTCTAATGCCTATGTTCACTTACTATGTCCCGATATACTATGTCTGTACCGCGCTAGTCGAGTAATTAGAAGACCTCATTTATTGTCCTAGTAATGTCTAGCAACTCTCCTTGCCTAGCTAGCTAACATCCCTCAGATCGGCTTCGGCCTGCCTACGACGAGGAGTTCCTTGTGCTGGCTCCTGTTCCTGTACCGGTTGGTTATCCTGCCAAGTCTTGTACCACTTATTGAATATATCTACTGCTCGTGCTCTGGAGTTTGAAGAACCTTGTCTAGGATTTCATCACACCACAGGGCCCATCTGGGTAACCATATTTCCGTTCTTCTTCTCAGGAAGGCCAATTCATGTATATGTTTCTTTTACCAGTATGTTTTATAAGGAATAAATCAATTAAGTGAGTTTTGTAGAAAGACATCAGGATCGACACGAGGGAGTATTGCGTCGACACCGCGGGGAAATGGGGCGTAACACGTACGATCTAGCACATCTAAGGGAATGTATCATTATTGTAGGGACATTGATACTAATTAAGGAAGAGTAAAAACTGAGGGTCACTGAGGTGTGAAAAAGGAAGATGTAAGAGCATTATAATAGTGGGGGGGGGGAAATTACTCACAAGTGCTACAACCAACAGAATTAGGATGACCGTCGAGGGCGATTCGAGAGTGGGCGGTTTCCACCACAGAGGGTAGATGCGTAGTACTCGAGTTGCCCGACGGGGGCGGGGGTTGGGGACTCGGCAAGTCTGATTTACGAGAAGTGACTAAGCAAATAGTAGTCGATATTAGAGTGAACGATACGATACGAAGTCTTTAGTTAAGAGGTGAAAGACGATTATTAGGGGTTGAAGGAAAAGTGGTGAAACTGAAATACAGTAGGAGTAGAAAGAATCTGGGCTCAACCAGATCGCTTCATCTTTCTTATTGGTGTTTTATCTTTGTTCTGCTCCCTTGGGTCGTCAGACCTTTGTATTAATATTGGTTTATTTATATAATGCTGCTTATTATTATTATTTTTATTATTGTTGGAGTTAGTGAGCCCGCCCAGGTCCTTGTGTAACTGGGAGGGTAGTCAAATTTTTTTTTTGAGGTGTTAGTTAAGTGTTAGTTGTGTTAGTCTAAGGGTACACTGTATGGAGAGGCCTGCCAGGTTCTTAGTGGAGCTGGTTGGTCACTCTCATCTTTATTCCTCTAGTAATGTTTTATGTGTAAATGTGTATATTGGGGCAGGAGGTGGTTCAATTACTTCTTCCTAGCTGATGTAGCTGGGAGGGTAATCACATTATTATTATTATTATTATTTTTTTTTTCGGAGTTAGTGAGCCCGCCCAGGTCCTTGTGTAGCTGGGAGGGTAGTCACATTTTTTTTTGGCTAAGATGTTAGTTCAATGTTAAATGTTAAATGTTAAATATTAGTTATGTTAGTCTAAAGGTACACTGTATGGAGAGGCCTGCCAGGTTCTTGTGGAGCTGGTAGGTCACTCTCATCTTTTATTCTCTCTATTAATGTTTTATATGTACAGTATATTGGGGCAGGAGATGGTTCAATTACTTTCTTCCTGGCTGATTTAAACCAACTGTGTTCTTGGAATTCTTCGTTGTCTATATTATTTATCCAGTTTTGATATGTTTCTGTGTTAAGTTCAGTCACTTTTTTCCAAATATTTACAGCTTTGTTGTGTATATCTACATTGATTGCTAACAGGTTTGCTCTCTTGTGTAACTGTTCATTATTGATGTGGTCTGTATATTTTATGTTATATATAAATCTGAGGGCTATATTTTGTACTGTTTGTAACCTTTTAATGCACGTTTTACTAAGGGTGTTCAATGGGATGGGTGGGTAGT
>NW_024732229.1:0-13607 GCF_018991925.1 Homarus americanus
CTTTGTTATACTCGATCAGGTGGGGTATGTTATACTCGATCAGGGAAGTTTGTTATACTCGGTCAGGGGACTTTTTTATAATCGATCAGGCGACTTTGCTATGCTCGATCTGGGGACTTTGTTTTACTCGATCAGGGGATATGTTATACTCGATCAGGGGCCTTTTTTATACTCCACCAGAGGACTTTGTTATACTCGATCAGGGGACATTGTTATACACAACCAGGGGACTTTGTTATACTCGAGCAGGGGATATGTTATACTCGATTAGGGGACTTTGTTATACTCGACCAGGGGACTTTGTTATACTCGATGAGGAGGCTTTGTTATACTCGACCAGGGGACTTTTTTATACTTGACCAATGGACTTTGTTATACTCGATGAGGGGCCTTTGTTATACTCGATCAGGGGACTTTTTTATACTCGACCAGAGGACTTTGTTTTACTCGATCAGGGGATATGTTATACTCGATCAGGGGACTTTGTTATACTCAACCAGAGGACTTTGTTATACTCGATCAGGGGACTTTGTTATACACAATCAGGGGACTTTGTTATACTCGATTAGGGGCTTTTGTTATACTCGATGAGGGGCTTTGTTATACTCGACCAGGGGACTTTCTTATACTCGATTAGGGGACTTTCTTATACTCGAGCAGGGGGCTTTGTTATACTTGATCAGGGGACTTTGTCATACTCGATCAGGGGGCTTTGTTATACTAGGATGAGGGGACTTTGTTATTTTCGACCAGGGGACTTTGTTATACTCGCCCAGAGTTCTTTGTTATATTCGACCAGGGGACTTTGTTATACTCGAGAAGGCGACTTTGTTATACTCGATCAGGTTACTTTTATATACTCGACCAGAGGACTTTGCTATACTCGATCAGGGGCCTTTGTTATACCCGATCAAATGACTTTCTTATACTCGAGCAGGGGGCTTTGTTATACTCGATCAGGGGACTTTGTTATACTCGATCAGGAGGCTTTGTTATACTCGATCAGGGGACTTTGCTATACTCGATCAGGGGACTTTGTTATACTTGACCAGGGGACTTTTTTATACTTGACCAATGGACTTTGTTATACTCGATGAGGGGCCTTTGTTATACTCGATCTAGGGACTTTGTTATACTCGAGAAGGCGACTTTGTTATACTCGATCAGGTTACTTTTTTATACTCGACCAGAGGACTTTGCTATACTCGATCAGGGGATATGTTATACTCGATCAGGGGACCTTGATATACTCAACCAGAGGACTTTGTTATACTCGATCATGGGACTTTGTTATACTCAATCAGGGGACTTTGTTATACTCGATTAGGGGCCATTGTTATACTCGATGAGGAAGCTTTGTTATACTCGACCAGGGGACTTTGTTATATTCGATCAGGGAGCATTGGTATACTCGACCAGGGAACTTTTTTATAATTAACCAGGGGACTTTGTTATACTCGATCAGGGGAATTTGTTATACTCGACCAGGGGACTTTTTTATACTTGACCAATGGACTTTGTTATACTCGATGAGGGGCCTTTGTTATACTCGATCTAGGGACATTGTTATAATCGAGAAGGGGACTTTGTTATACTCGATCAGGGGACTTTTTTATACTCGACCATAGGACTTTCTTTTACTCGATCAGGGGATGTGTTATACTCGATCAGGGGACTTTGTTATACTCACCCAGAGGACTTTGTTATACTCGATCAGGGGACTTTGTTATACTCAATCAGGGGACTTTGTTATACTCGACCAGGGCACTTTGTTATGCTCGATCAGGGGACTTTCTTATACTCGAGCAGGGGTCCTCGTTATAGTCGATCAGGGGACTTTGTTATACTCGATGATGAGGCTTTGTTATACTCGATAAGGGGACTTTGCTATACTCGACCAGGGGACACTGTTATACACCATCAGGGGCCTTTGTTATACTCGATGAGGGGCCTTTGTTATACTCGATCAGGGGACTTTGTTATACTCGTCCAGGGGGCTTTATTATACTTGACCAATGAACTTTGTTATACTCGATGAGGGGCCTTTGTTATACTCGATCAGGGGACTTTTTATACTCGACCAGAGGACTTTGTTATACTCGATCAGGGGACTTTGTTATACTCGACCAGGGGACTTTTTTATACTTGACCAATGGACTTTGTTATACTCAATGAGGGGCCTTTGTTACACTCGATCAGGGACTTTGTTATACTCGACCAGCGGACTTTGTTATATGCGATCAGGGGACTTTTTTATACTCGATCAGGGAATTTGTTATACTCAACCAGAGGACTTTGTTATACTCGATCAGGGGACATTGTTATACTCAATCAGAGGACTTTCTTATACTCGAGCAGGGGGCTTTGTTATACTCGATCAGGGGACTTTGTTATGCTCGATCTGGGGACTTTTTTATACTGGGCCAGGAGACTTTGTTATACTCGATCAGGTGGGGTATGTTATACTCGATCAGGGAAGTTTGTTATACTCGATCAGGGGACTTTGTTATACTCGATCAGGGGACTTTGTTATACTCGATCATGGGACTTTGTTATACTCAATCAGGGGACTTTGTTATACTCGATTAGGGGCCTTTGTTATACTCGATGAGGGGGCTTTGTTATACTCGACCAGGGGACTTTGTTATATTCGATCAGGGAACATTGGTATACTCGACCAGTTAACTTTTTTATAATTTATCAGGGGACTTTGTTATTCTCCATCAGGGGAATTTGTTATACTCGACCAGGGGACTTTTTTATACTTGACCAATGGACTTTGTTATACTCGATGAGGGGCCTTTGTTATACTCGATCTAGGGACTTTGTTTTACTCGAGAAGGCAACTTTGTTATACTCGATCAGGGAACTTTTTTAGACTCGACCATAGGACTTTCTTTTACTCGATCAGGGGATGTGTTATACTCGATCAGGGGACATTGTTATACTCACCCAGAGGACTTTGTTATACTCAATCAGGGGACTATGTTATACTCAATTAGGGGACTTTGTTATACTCGACCAGGGGACTTTGTTATAATCGATCAGGGGACTTTCTTATACTCGAGCAGGGGTCTTCGTTATACTCGATCAGGGGACTTTGTTATACTCGATGAGGAGGCTTTGTTATACTCGATCAGGGGACTTTGCTATACTAGACCAGGGGACATTGTTATACACGATCAGGGGACTTTGTTATACTCGACCAGGGGACTTTTTTATACTTGACCAATGGACTTTGTTATACTCGATGAGGGGCCTTTGTTATACTCGATCAGGGGCCTTTGTTATACTCGATGACAGGCCTTTGTTATACTCGATCAGGGGACTTTGTTATACTCGTCCAGGGGGCTTTGTATACTAGGATCAGGGGACATTGTTATTCTCGACCAGGGGACTTTGTTATACTCGCCCAGAGGCCTTTGTTATACTTGGTCAGGGGACTTTGTAATAATCGATCAGGGGATTTTGCTCTGCTCGATCTGGGGACTTTGTTATACTGGGCCAGGAGACTTTGTTATACTCGATCAGGTGGATATGTTATACTTGATCAGGGGACTTCTTTATACTGGACCAGGGGACTTTGTTATACTTGATCAGGGGACTTTGTTATACTCGATCGGGGGACTTTGTTATACTCGTCCAGGGGGCTTTGTTATACTAGGATGAGGGGACTTTGTTACACTCGATTAGGGTACTTTGTCTTACTCGATCAGGACCCTTTGTTATACTCGACCAGGGGACTTTGTTATAATCGATCAGGGGACTTTGTTATGCTCGATCTGGGGACTTTGTTTTACAGGGCCAGGAGACGTTGTTATACTCGAGCAGGGGATATGTTATAATCGATCAGGGGACTTTGTTATACTTGACCAGGGGACTTTGTTATACTCGACCAGTGTACTTTGTTATACTCGATCAGGAGGTTTTGTTATACTCGATCAGGGGTCTTTGCTATACTCGACCAGGGGACATTGTTATACACGATCAGGGGACTTTGTTATACTCGACCAGGGGACTTTTTTATACTTGACCAATGGACTTTGTTATACTCGATGAGGGGCCTTTGTTATACTCGATCAGTGGCCTTTGTTATACTCGATCAGGGGACTTTGTTATACTCGATCAGGGGACTTTCTTATATTCGAGCAGAGGGCTTTGTTATGCTCGATCAGGGGACTTTGTTATACTCGATCAGGAGGCTTTGTTATACTCGATCAGGGGACTTTGCTATACTCGATCAGGGGACTTTGATATACTCGACCAGGGGACTTTTTTATACTTGACCAATGGACTTTGTTTTACTCGATGAGGGGCCTTTGTTATACTCGATCTAGGGACTTTGTTATACTCGAGAAGGTGACTTTGTTATACTCGATCAGGTTACTTTTTTATACTCGACCAGAAGACTTTGCTATACTCGATCAGGGGATATGTTATACTCGATCAGGGGACTTTGTTATACTCAACCAGAGGACTTTGTTATACTCGATCATGGGACATTGTTATACTCAATCAGGGGACTTTGTTATACTCGATTAGGGGCCTTTGTTATACTCGATGAGGGGGCTTTGTTATACTCGACCAGGGGACTTTGTTATATTCGATCAGGGAACATTGGTGTACTCGACCAGGGAACTTTTTTATAATTAATCAGGGGACTTTGTTATACTCGATCATGGGAATTTGTTATACTCGACAAGGGGTTTCTTTATACTTGACCAATGGACTTTGTTATACTCGATGAGGGGCCTTTGTTATACTCGACCAGGGGACTTTGTTATACTCGATCAGGAGGCTTTGTTATACTCGACCAGGGGACTTTTTTATACTTGACCAATGGACTTTGTTATACTCGATGAGGGGCCTTTGTTATACTCGATCAGGGGACTTTTTTATACTCAACCAGAGGACTTTGTTTTACTCGATCAGGGGACTTTGTTATACTCGTCCAGAGGGCTTTGTTATACTAGATCAGGGGACTTTGTTATACTCGATCATGGGACTTTGTTATACTCGACCAGGGGACTTTTTTATACCTGACCAATGGACTTTGTTATACTTGATGACGGGCCTTTGTTATACTCGATCTGGGGTCTTTGTTATACTCTAGTAGGGGACTTTGTTATACTCCATTAGGGGACTTTTTTATACTCGACCAGAGGACTTTGTTATACTCGATCAGGGGACTTTGTTATACTCGACCAGGGGACTTTTTTATACTTGACCAATGGACTTTGTTATACTCAATGAGGGGCCTTTGTTATACTCGATCAGGGACTTTGTTATACTCGACCAGCGTACTTTGTTATATGCGATCAGGGGACTTTTTTATACTCGATCAGGGACTTTGTTATACTCAATCAGAGGACTTTGTTATACTCGATCAGGGGACATTGTTATACTCAATCAGGGGACTTTCTTATACTCGAGCAGG
Source organism: Homarus americanus (assembly GCF_018991925.1). NCBI lineage: Eukaryota > Metazoa > Arthropoda > Malacostraca > Decapoda > Nephropidae > Homarus > Homarus americanus. The sequence continues at coordinate 5,438 of NW_024732229.1, forward strand.
GAGCTTTGTTATACTCGATCAGGGGACTTTGTTATGCTCGATCTGGGGACTTTGTTATACTGGGCCAGGAGACTTTGTTATACTCGATCAGGTGGGGTATGTCATACTCGATCAAGGAAGTTTGTCATTCTCGATCAGGGGACTTTGTTATACTCGATCAGGGGACTTTGTTATACTCGTCCATGGGGCTTTGTTATACTATGATCAGGGGACTTTGTTATTCTCGACCAGGGGACTTTGTTATACTCGCCCAGAGGCCTTTGTTATACTCGGTCAGGGGACTTTGTTATAATCGATCAGAGGACTTTGCTATGCTCGATCTGGGGACTTGGTTTTACTCGATCAGGGGATATCTTATACTCGATCAGGGGCCTTTGTTCTACTCAACCAGAGGACTTTGTTATATTCGATCAGGGGACTTTGTTATACACAATCAGGGGACTTTGCTATACTCGAGCAGGGGATATGTTATACTCGATTAGGGGACTTTGTTATACTCGACCAGGGGACTTTGTTATACTCGATCAGGAGGCTTTGTTATACTCGACCAGGGGACTTTTTTATACTTGACCAATGGACTTTGTTATACTCGATAAGGGGCCTTGGTTATACTCGATCATGGGACTTTTTTATACTTGACCTGAGGACTTTGTTTTACTCGATCAGGGGATATGTTATACTCGATCAGGGGACTTTGTTATATTCAACCAGAGGACTTTGTTATACTCGATCAGGGGACTTTGTTATACACAATCAGGGAACTTTGTTATACTCGAATTGGGGCCTTTGTTATACTCGAGCAGGGGGCTTTGTTATAATTGATCAGGGGACTTTGTTATACTCGATCAGGGGGCTTTGTTATACTAGGATAAGGGGACTTTGGTATTTTCGAACAGGGGACTTTATTATACTCGCCCAGAGGCCTTTGTTATGTTCGACCAGGGGACTTTTTTATACTTGACAAATGGACTTTGTTATACTCGACGAGGGGCCTTTGTTATACTCGATCAGGGGACTTTGTTATACTCGATCAAGGGACTTTCTTATACTCGAGCAGGGGGCTTTGTTATACTCGATCAGGGGACTTTGTTATACTCGATGAGGAGGCTTTGTTATACTCGATCAGGGGGCTTTGCTATACTCGACCAGGGGACATTGTTATACACGATTAGGGGACTTTGTTATAATCGACCAGGGGACTTTTTTATACTTGACCAATGGACTTTGTTATACTCGATGAGGCCTTTGGTACCATCGATCAGGGGCCTTTGTTATTCTCGATCAGGGGACTTTGTTATACTCGATCAGGGGACATTCTTATATTCGAGCAGAGGGCTTTGATATACTCGATCAGGGGACTTTGTTATACTCGATCAGGAGGCTTTGTTATACTCGATCAAGGGACTTTGTTATACTCGACCAGGGGACTTTTTTATATCATGACCAATGGACTTTGTTATACTCGATGAGGGGCCTTTGTTATACTCGATCTAGGGACTTTGTTATACTCGAGAAGGCGACTTTGTTATCCTCGATCAGGTTACTTTTTTATACTCGACCAGAGGACTTTGCTATACTCGATCATGGAATATGTTATACTCGTCAGGGGACTTTGTTATACTCAACCAGAGGACTTTGTTATACTCGATCATGAAACTTTGTTATGCTCAATCAGGGGACTTTGTAATACTCGATTAGGGGCCTTTGTTATACTCGATGAGGGGGCTTTGTTATACTCGACCAGGGGACTTTGTTATATTCGATCAGGGAACATTGGTATACTCGACCAGGGAACTTTTTTATAATTAATCAGGGGACTTTGTTATACTCGATCAGGGGAATTTGTTATACTCGACCAGGGGACTTTTTTATACTTGACCAATGGACTTTGTTATACTCGCTGAGGGGCCTTTGTTATAATCGATCTAGGGACTTTGTTATACTCTAGAAGGTGACTTCGTTATATTCGATCAGGGGACTTTTTTATACTCGACCATAGGACTTTCTTTTACTCGATCAGGGGATGTGTTATACTCGATCAGGGGACATTGTTATACTCACCCAGAGGACTTTGTTATACTCGATCAGGGGACTTTGTTATACTCAATCAGGGGACTTTGTTATACTCGACCAGGTGACTTTGTTATACTCGATGAGCAGGCTTTGTTATACTCGATCAGGGGACTTTGCTATACTCGACCAGGGGACATTGTTATACACGATCAGGGGACTTTGTTACACTCGCCCAGGGGACATTTTTATACTTGACCAATGGACTTTGTTATACTCGATGACGGGCCTTTGTTATACTCGATGAGGGGCCTTTGTTATACTCGATGAGGGGCCTTTTTTATACTCGGTCAGGGGACTTTGCAATAATCGATCAGGGGACTTTGCTCTGCTCGATCTGGGGGCTTTGTTATACTGGGCCAGGAGACTTTGTTATACTCGATCAGGTGGATATGTTATACTCGATCAGGGAACTTTGTTATACTGGACCAGGGGAATTTGTTATACTTGATCAGGGGACTTTGTTATACTCGATCGGGGGACTTTATTATACTCGTCCAGGGGGCTTTGTTATACTAGGATCAGGGGACTTTGTTATACTCGATTAGGGGACTTTGTCTTACTCGATCAGGGCCTTTTGTTATACTCGACCAGGGGACTTTGTTATAATCGATCAGGGGACTTTGTTATGCTCGATCTGGGGACTTTGTTATACAGGGCCAGGAGACGTTGTTATACTCGAGCAGGGAATATGTTATACTCGATCAGGGCACTTTGTTATACTTGACCCTGGGACTTTGTTGTACTCGACCAGGGGACTTTTTATACTCGAACAGGGGACTTTGTTATACTCATCCAGAGGACTTTGTTATACTCGATCAGGGGACTTTGTTATACTTGATTAGGGGACTTTGTTATACTCGAGCAGGGGACTTTGTTATACTCGATCAGTGGACTTTGTTATACTCGATCACCGGACTTTGTTATACTCGATAAGGGGAATTTGTTATATTCGATACAAGGACTTTGTAAGACTCGAACAGGGGACTTTGTTATACTCGACCAGGGGACTTTGTTATACTCGATGAGGGGCCTTTGTTATACTCGATCAGGGGACTTTCTTATACTCGAGCAGGGGGCTTTGTTATACTCGATCAGGGGACTTTGTTATACTCGATCAGGAGGCTTTCTTATACTCGATCAGGGGACTTTCCTTTACTCGACCAGGGGACTTTGTTATACTCGATCAGGGGACTTTATTATACTCGACCAGGGGAATTTTTTATACTTGACCAATGGACTTTGTTATACTCGACGAGGGGCCTTTGTTATACTCGATCAGGGGACTTTTTTATACTCGACCAGAGGACTTTGTTATACTCGATCAGGGGATATGTTGTACTCGATCACGTGACTTTGTTATACTCAACCAGAGGACTTTCTTATACTCGATCCGGGGACTTTGTTATACTCGATCAGGGAACTTTGTTATACTTGACCAGGGGACTAATCTATAATTAATCAGGGGACTTTGTCATACTCGATCTGTGGACTTTCCAATATTTTTCCAATGGGCTTTGCTATACTCGATGAGGGAACATTATACTCGATGAGGCCTTTGTTATACTCGATCAGGGGACTGTTATACTCGAGCAGGGACTTTATTTATACTCGATTAGGGAACTTTTATACTCAACCAGACTTTTATTTATACTAATGGCATCAAGGACACATTTATACTCGATTAGGGAACTTTTTTATACTCAACCAAAGGACTTTGTTATACTAATATCAGGGGACTTTGTTATTCTCGACCAGGGGACTCTGTTATACTCGACCAGAGGTGTTTGTTATACTCGGTCAGGAGACTTTGTTATAATCGATCATGGGACTTTCTTATGCTCGATATGGGGACTTTGTTATACTGAGCCAGGAGACTTTTTTATACTTGATCAGCGGACTTTGTTATACTGGACCAGGGGGCTTTTTTATACTCGATCAGGGGACTATGTTATACTCGATCAGGGGACTTTGTTATACTCGATCGGGGGACTTTCTTATACTCGAGCAGGGGGCTTTGTTATACTCGATCAGGGGACTTTGTTATACTCGATCATGAAGCTTTGTTTTACTCTATAAGGGACTTTGTTATATATTCGATCAGGGGACTTTGGTATACTTGATCCAGGGCCTTTGCTATACTAGATCAGGTGACTTTGTTATACTCGATTAGGGCATTTTTTGGACTCGATCAGGGGCCTTTGTTATACTCGATCAGGGACTTTGTTATACTTGATCGGGGACTTTCTTATATACTCGAGCAGGGGCTTTGTTATACTCGATCAGGGGACTTTGTTATATACTCGATCTGTGAAGCTTGTTTTACTCGATCAGGGGACTTTGCTTATACTCGACCAGGGGACTTTGTTATACTCGATCAGGGGACTTTGTTATACTCTGACCAGGGGACTTTTTTATACTTGACCAATGGACTTTGATATCCTCGATGAGGGGCCTTTGTTATACTTGACCAGCGGCCTTTGTTATACTGGATTAGAAAAGTGTTATACTCGACCAGGGAACTTTGTTATACTCCACCAGGGACTTTGTTATACTCGATCAGGGGATATGTTATACTCGATCAGGGGACTTTGTTATACTCGGTTCAGGGGAATTTGTTATACTCGTCTAGTCGGCTTTGTTTTTCTAGGATCAGGGGACTTTGTTATACTCGATCAGGGGACTTTGTCTTACTCGATTAGGGCCCTTTGTTATACTCGACCAGGGGACTTTGTTATAATCGATCAGGGGACTTTGTTATACTGAGCCAGGAGATTTTGTTATACTCGATTAGGGGACTTTGTTATACTCCATTAGGGGACTTTGTTATAATCGTCCAAGGGGCTTTGTTATACTAGGATTAGGGGACTTTGGTATTCTCGACCAGGGGACTTTGTTATACTCGACCAGAAGCCTTTGTTATACTCGGTCAGGGGACTTTGTTATACTGGGCCAGGGGACTTTTTTATACTCGATCAGGTGACTTTGTTATACTCAATCAGGGGACTTTGTTACACTCGCCCAGGGGACTTTTTTATACTTGACCAATGGACTTTGTTATACTCGATGAGGGGGCTTTGTTATACTCGACCAGGGGACTTTGTTATATTCGATCTGGGAACATTGGTATACTCGACCAGGTAAGTTTTTATAATTAATCAGGGGACTTTGTTATACTCGATCAGGGGACTTTTATATACGCGACCATAGTACTTTCTTTTACTCGATCAGGGGATGTGTTATACTCGATCAGGGGACATTGTTATACTCACCCAGAGGACTTTGTTATACTCGATCACGGGACTTTGTTATACTCAATCAGGGGACTTTGTTATACTCGAACCGGGGACTTTGTTATACTTGATCAGGGGACTTTCTTTACTCGAGCAGGGGTCTTCGTTATACTGGATCAGGGGACTTCGTTATACTCGATGAGGAGGCTTTGTTATACTCGATCAGGGGACTTTGCTATACTCGACCAGGGGACATTGTTATACACGATCAGGGGACTTTGTTACACTCGCCCAGGGGACTTTTTTATACTTGACCAATGGACTTTGTTATACTCGATGAGGGGCCTTTGTTATATTCGATGAGGGGCCTTTGTTATACTCGATCAGGGGCCTTTGTTATACTCGATCAGGGGACTTTGTTATACTCGTCCAGGGGGCATTGTATACTAGGATCAGGGGACTTTGTTATTCTCGACCAGGGGACTTTGTTATACTCGCCCAGAGGCCTTTGTTATACTCGGTCAGGGGACTTTGTAATAATCGATCAGGGGACTTTGCTCTGCTCGATCTGGGGACTTTGTTATACTGGGCCAGGAGACTTTGTTATACTTGATCAGGTGGATATGTTATACTCGATCAGGGGACTTTGTTATACTGGACCAGGGGACTTTGTTATACTTGATCAGGGGACTTTGTTATACTCGATCGGGGGACTTTATTATACTCGTCCAGGGGGCTTTGTTATACTAGGATCAGGGGACTTTGTATATACTCGATTAGGGGACTTTGTTTTACTCGATCAGGGCCCTTTGTTATACTCGACAGGGGGACTTTGTTATAATCGATCAGGGGACTTTGTTATGCTCGATCTGGGGACTTTGTTATACAGGGCCAGGAGACGTTGTTATACTCGAGCAGGGGATATGTTATACTCGTTCAGGGGACTTTGTTATACTTGACCAGGGGACTTTGTTGTACTCGACCAGGGGGCTTTTTTATACTCGATCAGGGGACTTTGTTATACTCAATCAGGGGACTTTGTTATACTCGATAAGGGATATGTTGTACTCGATCACGTGACTTTGTTATACTCAACCAGAGGACTTTGTTATACTCAATCAGGGGACTTTGTTATACCTGATTAGGGGCCTTTGTTATACTCGATCAGGGGACTTTTTTATACTCGACCAGAGGACTTTGTTATACTCGATAAGGGATATGTTGTACTCGATCACGTGACTTTGTTATACTCAACCAGAGGACTTTCTTATACTCGATCAGGGGACTAATTTATAATTAATCAGGGGACTTTGTCATACTCGATCTGTGGACTTTCCTATATTTGACCAATGGGCTTTGATATACTCGATGAGGGGGTTTTGTTATACTCGATGAGGGGCCTTTGTTATACTCGATCAGGGGACTTTTTTATACTCGAGCAGGGGACTTTGTTATACTCGATTAGGGAACTTTTTTATACTCAACCAAAGGAATTTGTTATACTAATATCAGGGGACTTTGTTATTCTCGACCAGGGGACTCTGTTATACTCGACCAGAGGCGTTTCTTATACTCGGTCAGGAGACTTTGTTATAATCGATCAGGGGACTTTCTTATGCTCCATATGGGGACTTTGTTATACTGAGCCAGGGGACTTTTTTATACTTGATCAGCGGACTTTCTTATACTGGACCAGGGGACTTTTTTATACTCGATCAGGGGACTTTGTTTTACTCGATCAGGGGACTTTTGTTATACTCGATCAATGGACTTAGTTATACTCGACCACGGGCCTTTGTTATACTCGTCCAGTGGGCTTTGTTATACTCTATCAGGGGACTTTGTTATACTCGATCAGGGGGCTTTGTTATACTCTATCAGGGGACTTTGTTATACTCGATTAGGGGCATTTTTTGGACTCGATCAGGGACCTTTGTTATACTCGATGAGGGGACTTTGTTATACTCGATCGGGGGACTTTCTTATACTCGAGCAGGGGGCTTTGTTATACTCGATCAGGGGACTTTGTTATACTCGATCATGAAGCTTGGTTTTACTCGATCAGGGGACTTTGCTATACTCGACCAGGGGACTTTGTTACACTCGATCAGGGGACTTTGTTATACTCGACCAGGGGACTTTTTTATACTTGACCAATGGACTTTGATATACTCGATGAGGGGCCTTTGTTATACTTGACCAGCGGCCTTTGTTATACTCGATTAGAAAAGTGTTATTCTCGACCAGGGAACTTTGTTATACTCCACTAGGGACTTTGTTATACTCGATCAGTGGATATGTTATACTCGATCAGGGGACTTTGTTATACTCGGTTTAGGGGACTTTGTTATACTCGTCTAGTCGGCTTTGATTTACTAGGATCAGGGGACTTTGTTATACTCGATCAGAGGACTTTGTCTTACTCGATTAGGGCCCTTTGTTATACTCGACCAGGGGACCTTGTTATAATCGATCAGGGGACTTTGTTATGCTCGATCTGGGGACTTTGTTATACTGGGCCAGGAGATTTTGTTATACTCGATCAGGGGACTTTGTTATACTCCATCAGGGGACTTTGTTATAATCGTCCAAGGGGCTTTGTTATACTAGGATCAGGGGACTTTGTTATTCTCGACCAGGGGACTTTGTTATACTCGACCAGAGGCCTTTGTTATACTCTGTCAGGGGACTTTGTTATACTGGGCCAGGGGACTTTTTTATACTCGATCAGTGGACTTTGTTATACTCGATCAGGGTACTTTTGTTATACTCGATCAAGGGACTTTGTTATACTCGAAGAGGGGCCTTTTTTATACTCGATCACCGGACTTTGTTATACTCGATAAGGGGACTTTGTTATACTCGTC